>NC_052308.1:53693569-53995262 GCF_016432855.1 Salvelinus namaycush | reverse complement strand
TGCCAATTATCTGCAATATTGCTGCTGTCTGTGTGGTGTGCACACTTTTCCATCACTCCGTGTGTAGCCAGTTGATTTGTTAAGTGTTTTGGGTTGACAGAAATACTTACCCCAAAACCTAATTTAAATGTTAATTGCAAAGATGGCTTACCTGGCAGAAGTATATCATTAATAATTAATTGGCAAACTTTGCCATGAAATGAGCAGCAGCAGTATAAAACCATCACTAGACCGGCCCAGTTACTCACTAGATGCATAATTAAAGCTGCAATATGTAACTTTTTGGGCAACCCCACAACATTTATATACACATGAGTTAGTATAGATCTATCATTCTCATTGAAAGCAAGTTTAAGAAGCAGTAGATCTGTTCTGTAAACTCTATTTCTATGCTTCCGATTTTTAAGTTTAGATTTTGCATGTAAACTCAGCAATAAAAGAAACCCTTTTTCAGGACCCTGTCTTTCAATGATAATTTGTAAAAATACAAATAACTTCACAGTTCTTCATTGTAAAGGGTTTTAACACCGTTTCCCATGCTTGTTCAATGAACTACACTGCTCAAAAAAATAAAGGGAACACTTAAACAACACAATGTAACTCCAAGTCAATCACACTTCTGTGAAATCAAACTGTCCACTTAGGAAGCAACACTGATTGACAATAAATTTCACATGCTGTTGTGCAAATGGAATAGACAAAAGGTGGAAATTATAGGCAATTAGCAAGACACCCCCAAAAAAGGAGTGATTCTGCAGGTGGTGACCACAGACCACTTCTCAGTTCCTATGCTTCCTGGCTGATGTTTTGGTCACTTTTGAATGCTGGCGGTGCTCTCACTCTAGTGGTAGCATGAGACGGAGTCTACAACCCACACAAGTGGCTCAGGTAGTGCAGTTCATCCAGGATGGCACATCAATGCGAGCTGTGGCAAAAAGGTTTGCTGTGTCTGTCAGCGTAGTGTCCAGAGCATGGAGGCGCTACCAGGAGACAGGCCAGTACATCAGGAGACGTGGAGGAGGCCGTAGGAGGGCAACAACCCAGCAGCAGGACCGCTACCTCCGCCTTTGTGCAAGGAGGTGCACTGCCAGCGCCCTGCAAAATGACCTCCAGCAGGCCACAAATGTGCATGTGTCTGCTCAAACGGTCAGAAACAGACTCCATGAGGGTGGTATGAGGGCCCGACGTCCACAGGTGGGGGTTGTGCTTACAGCCCAACACCGTGCAGGACGTTTGGCATTTGCCAGAGAACACCAAGATTGGCAAATTCGCCACTGGCGCCCTGTGCTCTTCACAGATGAAAGCAGTTTCACACTGAGCACATGTGACAGACGTGACAGAGTCTGGAGACGCCGTGGAGAACGTTCTGCTGCCTGCAACATCCTCCAGCATGACCGGTTTGGTGATGGGTCAGTCATGGTGTGGGGTGGCATTTCTTTGTGGGGCCGCACAGCCCTCCATGTGCTCGCCAGAGGTAGCCTGACTGCCAATAGGTACCGAGATGAGATCCTCAGACCCCTTGTGAGACCATATGCTGACACATGCACATTTGTGGCCTGCTGGAGGTCATTTTGCAGGGCTCTGGCAGTGCACCTCCTTGCACAAAGGCGGAGGTAGCGGTCCTGCTGCTGGGTTGTTGCCCTCCTACGGCCTCCTCCACGTCTCCTGATGTACTGGCCTGTCTCCTGGTAGCGCCTCCATGCTCTGGACACTACGCTGACAGACACAGCAAACCTTTTTGCCACAGCTCGCATTGATGTGCCATCCTGGATGAACTGCACTACCTGAGCCACTTGTGTGGGTTGTAGACTCCGTCTCATGCTACCACTAGAGTGAGAGCACCGCCAGCATTCAAAAGTGACCAAAACATCAGCCAGGAAGCATAGGAACTGAGAAGTGGTCTGTGGTCACCACCTGCAGAATCACTCCTTTTTTGGGGGTGTCTTGCTAATTGCCTATAATTTCCACCTTTTGTCTATTCCATTTGCACAACAGCATGTGAAATTTATTGTCAATCAGTGTTGCTTCCTAAGTGGACAGTTTGATTTCACAGAAGTGTGATTGACTTGGAGTTACATTGTGTTGTTTAAGTGTTCCCTTTATTTTTTTGAGCAGTGTATAAACAATTAATGAACATGCACCTGTGGAACGGTCGTTAAGCTTACAGACAGTAGGCAATTAAGGTCACAGTTATGAAAACCTAGGACACTAAAGAGGCCTTTCTACTGATTCTGAAAACACCAAAAGAAAGATACCCAGGGTCCCTGCTCATCTGTGTGAACGTGCCTTAGGCATGCTACAATGATGCATGAGGACGGCAGATGTGGCCAGGGCAATAAATTGCAATGTCCATACTGTGAGATGCCTAAGACAGTGCTCCAGGGAGACAGGACGGACAGCTGATTGTCCTCGCAGTGGCAGACCACATGTAACAACACCTGCACAGGATCGGTACATCCGAACATCACACCTGCGGGACAGGTACAGGATGGCAACAACAACTGCCCGAGTTACACAAGGAATGCACAATCCCTCAAGCAGTGCTCAGACTGTCCGCAATAGGCTGAGAGAGGCTGGACTGAGGGCTTGTAGGCCTGTTGTGACGCAGGTCCTCACTAGACATCACCGGCAACATCGTCGCCTATGGGCACAAACCCACCGTCGCTGGACCAGACAGGACTGGCAAAAAGTGCTCTTCACTGACGAGTCGTGGTTTTGTCTCACCAGGGGTGATGGTCGGTTCCGCGTTTATCGTCGACGGAATGAGCATTACACCGAGGCCTGTACTCTGGAGCGAGATCGATTTGGAGGTGGAGGGTCTGTCATGGTCTGGGGTGGTGTGTCACAGCATCATCAGACTGAGCTTGTTGTCATTGCAGGCAATAGCAACGCTGTGCGTTACAGGGAAGACATCCTCCTCCCTTCCTGCAGGCTCATCCTGACATGACCCTCCAGTATGACAATGCCACCAGCCATACTGCTCGTTCTGTGCGTGATTTCCTGCAAGACAGGAATGTCAGTGTTCTGCCATGGCCAGCGAAGAGCCCGGATCTCAATCCCATTGAGCACGTCTGGGACATGTTGGATTGGAGGGTGAGGGCTAGGGCCATTCCCCCCAGAAATGTCCGGGAACTTTCAGGTGCCTTGGTGGAAGAGTGGGGTAACATCTCACAGCAAGGACTGGCAAATCTGGTGCAGACCATGAGATGAGGAGGCGGTGCACTGAAGTACTTATGTTGGCCACACCAGATACTGACTGTTACTTTTGATTTTGACCCCCCCCCCCCTTTGTTCAGGGACACATTATTACATTTCTGTTAGTCACATGTCTGTGGAACTTGTTCAGTTTATGTCTGTTGAGTCTTATGTTCATACAAATATTTACACATGTTAAGTTTGCTGAAAATAAACGCAGTTGACAGTGAGGGCTTTTCTTTTTATGCTGAGTTTATAACTTTCAGTTTTGTACACCAGCTTCAAACAGATGATAATACAATATGTTTGGTTATGGAAAATATATTTCACAGTGGTTTAAATGGTACAATGATTCTCTACACTATACTTGTTTTGTCACAAAAACTGAAAATAGGCAGACTATTAGAAATTTAGCAACCAGGAAATGGCGGAGCGATTTCTGCATGGTCCATCTTTAAATTGCCATATGCACAATTAAAGGAGAATTACACAAAACATCTTGACATCTTCAAATGCATTGACATGGACTGAAAACATCAATTTTTGTTGTTTCTCTATGAACAAGTATCATTTTGAGTGGAAAAACAAAACAATTTGAAAACCAGGAAAAATAAAACGGAGAAAACATACACTACCGTTCAAAAGTTGGGGGTCACTTAGAATTTTCCTTGTTTTTGAAAGAAAAGCAAAAATAAATGTCCTTTAAAATAACATCAAATTGATCAGAAATACAGTGTAGACATTGTTAATGTTGTAAATGACTGTTGTAGCTGGAAATGGCTGTTTTTTAATAGAATATCTACATAGGTGTACAGAGGCCCATTATCCGCAACCATCACTCCTGTGTTCCAATGGCACGTTGTTAGCTAATCCAAGTTTATCATTTTAAAAGGCTAATTGATCATTAGAAAACCCTTTTACAATTATGTTCGATTCGATTACAGGCTCAAAATGGCCAGAAACAAAGCACTTTCTTCTGAAACCCATCAGTATATTCTTGTTCTGAGAAATGAAGGCTATTCCATGCGAGAAGTTGCCAAGAAACTGAAGAGCTCGTTCTCCGGGATGCTTGCCTTCTAAGCAGAGTTCCTCTGTACAGTTTCTGTGTTATTTTGCCCATCTTAATCGTTTCTTTTTATTGGCCAGTCTGAGATGTGGCTTTTTCATTGCAACTCTGCCTAGAAGGCCAGCATCCTGGAGTCGTCTCTTCACTGTTGACGTTGAGACTGGTGTTTTGCGGGTACAATTTAATGAAGCTGCCAGTTGAGGACTTGTGAGGCGTCTGTTTCTCAAACTAGACACTAATGTACTTGTCATCTTGCTCAATTTGGCACCGGGGTCTCCCTCTGATCTTTCTATTCTGGTTAGAGACAGTTTGCGCTGTTCGGTGAAGGGAGTAGTATACAGCGTTGTACGAGATCTTCAGTCAAGTTTGGACACATCTAGTCATTAAAGTTTTTGGGGTTTTTTTGTTCTTCAATTTTCTATATTGTAGAATAATAGTGAAGACATCAAAACTAGGAAATTACACAAATGGAATCATGTAGTTAACAAAGAATTTTAATTAAATAATCATAGATTTTAGATTCTTCAAGGTAGCCACCCTTTGCCTTGATGACAGCTTTGCACACTCTTGGCATTCTCTCAACCATCTTCACCTGTAATGCTTTTCCAACAGTCTTGAAGGACTTCCCACATATGCTGAGCACTGCTTTTACTTCACTCTGCGGTCCAACTCTTCCCAAACCATCTCAAATGGGTTGAGGTCGGGGGATTGTGGAGGCCATGTCATCTGATGCAGCTCTCCATCACACACCTTCTTGGTCAAATAGCTCTGACACAACCTGGAGGTGTGGTGGTTCATTGTCCTGTTGAAAAACAAATGATAGTCCCGCTAAGCGCATTCCAAATGGGATGGCGTATCGCTGCAGAATGCTGTGGTAGCCATGCTGGTTAAGTGTGCCTGGAATTCTAAATAAATCACTGACTGTATCACCAGCTACGCACCCCCACATCATCACACCTTCTCCATGCTTCACGGTGGGAACCACGCATGCAGAGATCATCTGTTCACCTACTCTGCGTCTCACAAAGACACGGCAGTTGGAACCAAAAATGTTGGACTCATCAGACCAAAGGACAGATTTTCACTGGTCTAATGTCCATTGATTGTGTTTCTTGGCCCAAGCAAGTCTCTTCTTCTTACTGGTGTCCTTTAGTAGTGGTTTCTTTGCAGCAATTCTACCATGAAGCCATGATTCACACAGTCTCCTCTGAACAGTTGATGATGTGAGGTGTCTGTTTCTTGAATTTCTCAGGCTTGTAACTCTAATGAACGTATCTTCTGCAGCAGAGGTAACTCTGGGTCTTGCTTTCCTGTGGTGGTCCTCATGAAATCTAGTTTCATCATAGCGCTTGATGGTTTTTGCAACTGCACTTGAAATTTTACTGATTGACTGACCTTCATGTCTTAAAGTAATCATGGACTGTCGTTTCTCTTTGCTTATTTGAGCTGTTCTTGGTATTTTACCAAATAGGGCAATCTTCAGTATACCCACCCCTACCTTGTCACAACATAACTGATTGGCCCAAATGCATTACGAAGGAAAGAAATTCCACAAATGAACTTTTAATAACGCACACCTGTTAATTGAAATGCATTCCAGTTGACTACCTCATGAAGCTGGTTGAAATAATGCCAAGTGTGCAAATTTGTCCTCAAGGCAAAAGGTGGCTACTTTGAAGAAATATAAAATATATTTTGATTTGTTTAACACTTTTTTGGTTACTACATAATTCCATATGTGTTATTTCATAGTTTTGATGTCTTCACTATTCTACAATGTAGAAAATAGTAAAAATGAATAACCCTTGAATGAGTAGGTGTCAACTTTTGCCTGGTTCTGTATGAGGCAATTAGGATTCGTTATCTGTAATGGTTATGATAAATTAGGTAATGTTACGCACTGTTGGCATATACAGTGCATTCGGAAAGTATTCAGACCCCTTGACTTTTTCCACATTTTGTGATGTTAGAATTGATTTAGACATTTTTGCAAATGTATATTAAAAAAATAACTGAAATCACATTCACATACAGTTGAAGTCGTAAGTTTACATACACCTAGGTTGGAGTCATAAACTCATTTTTCAACCTCTCTGCAAATTTCTTGTTAAAACTTCTTAGGGATAGGGGGCAGTATTTTCACGTCTGGATGAAAAGCGTACCCAAAGTAAGCTGCCTGTTACTCAGGCCCAGAAGCTAGGATATGCATATAATTAGTAGATTTGGATAGAAAACACTCTGAAGTTTCTAAAACTGTTAGAATATTGTCTGTGAATATAACAAAACTGATTTGGCAGGCGAAACCCCGAGCACAATCCATCCAGGGAAAAAATGTTTTGAGGTCATTGTGTTTTCTAATGTTTTTCTATGGGAACCCTGATTTATTAGGGCCCAGATTGCAGTTCCTATGGCTTCCACTAGATGTCAACAGTTTTTAGAAATTGGTCGATGTGTTTCTTTTGAGAAATGAAGAAGTAGTGCTGTTCTTTGTACGTGTCACTCTGAAGGTCTAGTATTTTGTTGTGTGTGAACAGGAGCGCGCTCTGGGTTATTTCTCTTCGGTATTGGAAACTGTTTATCCAGTCTTAAATTTGATCGATTATTTACATTTTAGGGTACCTGAGGTTGGATTAGGAATGTTGTTTGAAATGTTTGGACCAAGTTTACAGGTAATTTATTAGATACTTTATAGTCATGTTGGGCGAGTTGGAACCGGTGTATTTCTGAATCAAATGCACCAAATAAATTGACATTTTGGGGATATAAAGAAGGAATTTATCGAACAAAACGACCATTCATTGTGTCACTGAGACATTTGGGATTGCAAAAAGATCTTCAAAGGTAAGGCATTTATTAGGTGCGACTTTTGTGTCGCACCTGCCTGGTTGAAAAATGATTTTCATGTGTTTTGAATGCGGGGCGCTGTCCTCAGATAATCACATGGTGTGCTTTCGCCGTAAAGCCTTTATGAAATCTGACACAGCGGCTGGATTAACAAGAAGTTAAGCTTTATTTTGATGTATTACACTTATATTTTCGTGAATGTTGAATATTTCTGTAGTTTGAATTTGGCGATCTGCAATTTCACCGGATGTTGTCAAATCTATCCCGCTAACGGGATTGGCGCGTTAAGGGATCACTAAGAGGTTTTAACAAACTATAGTTTTGTCAAGTCGGTTAGGACATCTACTTTGTACATGACACAAGTCATTTTTCCATAAATTGTTTACCGACAGATTATTTCACTTATAATTCACTGTATCACAATTCCAGTGGGTCAGAAGTTTACATACACTAAGTTGACTGTGCCTTTAAACAGCTTGGAAAATTCCAGAAAACAATGTCATGGCTTTAGAAGCTTCTGATAGGCTATTTTTTTTTATATACACTGCTCAAAAAAATAAAGGGAACACTTAAACAACACAATGTTACTCCAAGTCAATCACACTTCTGTGAAATCAAACTGTCCACTTAGGAAGCAACACTGATTGACAATACATTTCACATGCTGTTGTGCAAATGGAATAGACAAAAGGTGGAAATTATAGGCAATTAGCAAGACACCCCCAAAAAAGGAGTGATTCTGCAGGTGGTGACCACAGACCACTTCTCAGTTCCTATGCTTCCTGGCTGATGTTTTGGTCACTTTTGAATGCTGGTGGTGCTCTCACTCTAGTGGTAGCATGAGACGGAGTCTACAACCCACACAAGTGGCTCAGGTAGTGCAGTTCATCCAGGATGGCACATCAATGCGAGCTGTGGCAAAAAGGTTTGCTGTGTCTGTCAGCGTAGTGTCCAGAGCATGGAGGCGCTACCAGGAGACAGGCCAGTACATCAGGAGACGTGGAGGAGGCCGTAGGAGGGCAACAACCCAGCAGCAGGACCGCTACCTCCGCCTTTGTGCAAGGAGGTGCACTGCCAGCACCCTGCAAAATGACCTCCAGCAGGCCACAAATGTGGATGTGTCAGCATATGGTCTCACAAGGGGTCTGAGGATCTCATCTCGGTACCTAATGGCAGTCAGGCTACCTCTGGCGAGCACATGGAGGGCTGTGCGGCCCCACAAAGAAATGCCACCCCACACCATGACTGACCCATCGCCAAACCGGTCATGCTGGAGGATGTTACAGGCAGCAGAACGTTCTCCACGGCGTCTCCAGACTCTGTCACGTCTGTCACATGTGCTCATGTGCTCAGTGTGAACCTGCTTTCATCTGTGAAGAGCACAGGGCGCCAGTGGCGAATTTGCCAATCTTGGTGTTCTCTGGCAAATGCCAAACGTCCTGCACGGTGTTGGGCTGTAAGCACAACCCCCACATGTGGACGTCGGGCCCTCATACCACCCTCATGGAGTCTGTTTCTGACCGTTTGAGCAGACACATGCACATTTGTGGCCAGCTGGAGGTCATTTTGCAGGGCGCTGGCAGTGCACCTCCTTGCACAAAGGCGGAGGTAGCGGTCCTGCTGCTGGGTTGTTGCCCTCCTACGGCCTCCTCCACGTCTCCTGATGTACTGGCCTGTCTCCTGGTAGCGCCTCCATGCTCTGGACACTACGCTGACAGACACAGCAAACCTTTTTGCCACAGCTCGCATTGATGTGCCATCCTGGATGAACTGCACTACCTGAGCCACTTGTGTGGGTTGTAGACTCCGTCTCATGCTACCACTAGAGTGAGAGCACCGCCAGCATTCAAAAGTGACCAAAACATCAGCCAGGAAGCATAGGAACTGAGAAGTGGTCTGTGGTCACCACCTGCAGAATCACTCCTTTTTTGGGGGTGTCTTGCTAATTGCCTATAATTTCCACCTTTTGTCTATTCCATTTGCACAACAGCATGTGAAATGTATTGTCAATCAGTGTTGCTTCCTAAGGGGACAGTTTGATTTCACAGAAGTGTGATTGACTTGGAGTTACATTGTGTTGTTTAAGTGTTCCCTTTATTTTTTTGAGCAGTGTATATATATATATATATATATATATATATATATATATATATATATATATATATATATATATATATATATATATTTTTTTTTATCTGTTATTTTACCAGGTAAGTTGACTGAGAACACGTTCTCATTTACAGCAACGACCTGGGGATGAATGAGCCAATTGTAAACTGGGGATTATTAGGTGACCGCGATGGTTTGAGGGCCAGATTGGAGATTTTAGCCAGGACACCGGGGTTAATTTCTTATGGCTGCAATCCCGGTAACGGGATGATATGACAACAGCCAGTGAAAGTGCAGGGCGCCAAATTCAAAACAACAGAAATCTCATAATTAAAATTCCTCAGACATACATGTGTTTTATACCATTTTAAAGGTAATCTTGTTGTTAATCCCACCAAAGTGTCCGATTTCAAATATGCTTTTCAGCGAAAGCACTACAAACGATTATGTTAGGTCACCACCAAGTCACAGAATAAGCACAGCCATTTTTCCAGCCAAAGATAGCAGTCACAAAAAGCACAAATAGAGAGAAAATTAATCACTAACCTTTGATGATCTTCATCAGATGACACTCATAGGAATTCATGTTACACAATACATGTATGTTTTGTTTGATAAAGTTCATTTTTATATAAAATAAATCTGAGTTTACATTGGCGTGTTACATTCACTAGTTCCAAAAACATCCAGTGATAGTGCATAGCCACATCTATTCAACAGAAATAATCATCATAAATGTTGATGATAATACAAGTTAACACATGGAATTATAGATATACCTCTCCTTAATGCAACCGCTGTGTCAGATTTCAAAAAAACTTTACGGAAAAAGCAAACCATGCAATAATCTGAGACGGCGCTCAGAACTATAGTCAAATTTGCCGCCATGTTGGAGTCAACAGAAACCAGAAATTACATGATAAATATTCCCTTTGATGATCTTCATCAGAATGCACTCCTAGGAATCCCAGGTCCACAAAAAATGCTTGATTTGTTCAATAATGTCCGTTATTTATGTCCAATTAGCTACTTTGGTTAGCGCGTTTGGTAAACAATTCCAAAGTCACAAAGCGCGTTCACTAAAACGTGACGAAATGTCCAAAAGTTCCGTAACAGTCAGTAGAAACATGTTAAAGGATGTATTGAATCAATCTTTAGAATGTTGTTAACATAAATCTTGAATAACGTTCCAACCGGAAAATTACATTGACTTTAGATGAGCGATGGAACGGAGCTCCCTCTTATGTGAACGCGAATGGTGAAAGCATGGTCACCTCATGGCAGTGGTGACTAATTCTCCTCTCATCCGGCCCCCCATCACAGTAGAGTCATCAGACAAAGTTCTACAGACTGTTGGCATCTAGTGGAAGCCGTAGGAAGTGAAAACTCATCCATATCTCGCTGGGATTTCAATGGGAGCTTGTTTGAAAATCCACCAGCCTCAGAATTTCCACTTCCTGTTTGGATTTTTTCTCAGGTTTTTTACCTGCCATATGAGTTCTGTTATACTCACAGACATAATTCAAACAGTTTTAGAAACTTCAGAGTGTTTTCTATCCAATACTAATAATACTATGCATATATTAGCAACTATGACTGAGGAGCAGGCCGTTTACTCTGGGCACCTCTGTGCACCTTTCATCCAAGCTACTCAATACTGCCCCTGCAGCCATAAGAAGTTAACACCCCTACTCTTACGATAAGTGCCATGGGATCTTTAATGACCTCAGAGAGTCAGGACACCCGTTTAATGTCCCATCTGAAAGACGGCACCCTACACAGGGCAGTGTCCCCAATCACTGCCCTGGGGCTTTGGGATATTTTTTAGACCAGAGGAAAGAGTGCCTCCTACTGGCCCTCCAACACCACTTCCAGCAGCATCTGGTCTCCCATCCAGGGACTGACCAGGACCAACCCTGCTTAGCTTCAGAAGCAAGCCAGCAGGGGTATGACATCATTTGAGTCAATTGGAAGTGTACCTGTGGATGTATTTCAAGGCCTACCTGCAAATTCAGTGCCTCTTTGCTTGACATCATGGGGAAATCAAAAGAAATCAGCCTCAAAAACACTTCAGAAAAAATGTTGTGGACTTCCACAAGCCTGGTTCATCCTTGGGAGCAATTTCCAAATGCCTGAAGGTACAATGTTCATCTGTACAAACAATAGTACGCAAGAATAAACACCAAACGACCACGCAGCCGTCATACCGCTAAGGAAGGAGACGTGTTCTGTCTCCTAGAAATGAACGTACTTTGGTGCGAAATGTGCAAATCAATCCCAGAACAGCAAAGGACATTGTGAAGATGTTGGAGGAAACGGGTACAAAAGTATCTATCCACAGTAAAATGAGTCCTATATCGACATAACCTGAAAGGCCGCTCAACAAGGACGAAGCCACTGCTCCAAAACTGTCATAAAAAATCCAGACTATGGTTTGCAACTGCACATGGGGACAAAGATCGTACTTTTTGGAGAAATGTCTTCTGGTTTGATGAAACAAAAATATAACTGTTTGGCCATAATGACCATCTGTTTGTTTGGAGGAAAAAGGGGGAGGTTTGCAAGCTGAAGAACACCATCCCAACCGTGAAGTACGGTTGGAAGCATCATGTTGTGGTGGTGCTTTGCTGCAGGAGGGACTGGTGCACTTCACAAAATAGATGGCATCTTGAGGCAGGGAAATAATGTGGATATATTTAAGCAACTTCTCAAGACATCAGTCAGGAAGTTAATGCTTGGTCGCAAATGTATCTTCCAAATGGACAATGACCCAAAGCATACTTCCAAAGTTTTGGAAAAATGGCTCAAGGACAACAAAGTCAATGTATTGGAGTGGCCATCACAAAGCCCTGACCTCAATCCTATAGAACATTTGTGGGCAGAACTGAAAAAGCGTGTGCGAGCAATGGAGACCTACACCAGCTCTGTCAGGAGGAATGGGCCAAAATTCACCCAACTTATTGTGGGAAGCTTGTGGAAGGCTAGGTTTGACCCAAGTTAAACAATTTAAAGGCAATGCTACCAAATACTAATTGAGTGTATGTAAACTTCTGACCCTCTGAGAATGAGATGAAAGAAATAAATCATTCTCTGTTATTATTCTGACATTTCACATTCTTAAAATAAAGTGGTGATCCTAACAGACCTAAGACAGGGAATTCTTACCAGGATTAAATGTCAGGAATTGTGAACGACTGAGTTTAAATGTATTTGGCTAAGGTGTATGTAAACTTCCGACTTCAACTGTAATTGCCCATGATTTTGGAATGAGATGTTCAACGAGCAGGTGTCCACATAATTTTGGTCATGAATTGTATTACCATCCCCTAAGGATTGAGGAAATTGGGTAAACTGACTTGGAATATATGGTTAGGGGTGATTTCTACCTGCTGGTCGTGTGTCTGTGAACTGATTTTGGATCTGTGGATAGGGGTGACTGGTTTGGTGATTGGTTGTGTGTCTGTGATCTGATCTGGGTTCTGTGGTTGTTTGTGTGCAGGATCATGAGATTAGCATGCTCGGAGAGGTGACCCACCTGCAGACCATTCTGGAAGACCTGAGCACCCTGACGGCCGAGCCCAGCAAACTACCCCTGTCCAGCGAACAGGTTCGATGGATGATTCTTACACACAGCCAAACACTTGACACAGACATCTATATTTTTACAAAAAAAGACATGGACACACACACACTTGTTCGTGCCACACACACACTGGCATCAATATACCTTCACAAATGCACTTAATCACATACTCGCACACGGTGTTAGAAACTCCCACTTATCCATATTCTCATTCTCCCACATTGAAACTCTTTTTCTCCCTACTTCTGAACAGGTGATCCTGGATCTGAAGGGATCAGACTACAGCTACAGTTACCAGACGCCCCCTGCCTCCCCCAGCAACACACTGTCCCGCAAGAGCAGCATCAGCGGGTAGCTAAACCCACACACATGCATGCATAAACATGCGCACACACACACTCTACACAAAGTACTCAGGTAGACATATTGGCACACACATACACACGCACACACACACTGCTTCACACCAAATGTGCTGCCTTTGACACTGCATGGGGGCCATCTTGACATTTTAGAGAGCTCACCAAAGAGGGTGAAGTGTGCAGGAAGCAAAACTGTATCAAATGGATAGTAGCAGCAGCAGCAGCTAAGTGAAGTTCAGTGTGTCTGTGCTTTTGCAGACTGGAGCCAGCTAAGGAAGTGTGCTCCCGTAACAGGGTTCAATGGGTTGCCATTTGGGATGCAGCCTTGGAGAGGGATGGAGGGAGGGGTGATGAAGAGAGCAGACGACTGAGTAAAGTTCAGTGTTGACAAGTGAAGTTGAGCCAAGGGAACTGAAGGAAAACATGCGTGGTGTCCTGTCAGAACACATGCAATCTCGCAAAGACACGCACGCACACATACACACATGTTCCTGGCTGCATCTCACTGTATGTGTGAGAGGAATGTGTGTGAAGGGAATAAGCGTCAGTATCCCATTGCCTATGTGTGTTTGGTGTGTGTGTTGAGTCTACTGGTCGTCCAGGCCACAGCAAAAACACACTCCCCCCCAGGTGGTGATTGGGGTAGAGGGATGACGTCCTCCATCATACACACATGCTAGAAGGATTAGCAGACCAGTGGGAAAATGACTAGGCCTAGACCTCAAGTCTTCATAAGGTGCGCTCAAATTAAATGAGCCAAGGCAGATCAAATCCCCAAGTGCACCATAGCCGAACCCCCCTCTAAAGCACAAAACTGTCTATCAGTGTATTTGAATGTGTTGTTATGTATTCTATTGTAATTGATGTAGCTTATTACATTCATTACATTATTTGCTTGGCCGAAAGTGACATGACTTCTATAATGTACATCAAACAACGGTTTAAACATTTGCCACAGAGCAACAGTAGCGAGCAAGCCGTATGGTATAGTCATTTAGAACGGTCATTTCCAGTACAGTGTGTTCTCTGGACCAAGCTCAATTTCCACTTAAGCACCTACTACTGCGGTCAAAACCTGTGGTGTGTTAATATAGCAGAGCATTTATGCATTCAAACCATGAAAGAGGACAGGCTTTCTATTTTAACGATTAGCATGGACACCAACATCCATGAGTGCATTCACACATTTAGTGTCCCAAGTGGCACCCTATTACCTACATAGTGCACTACTTTTGACCAGTGGGCAAAAGTAGTACACTATATATGGCAGGTCTCTCCAAACCTGTTCATGGAAAGCTACTGTCCTTGTCAGATTTCGATCCAACCTCAAATGTAACTAACCTGATTCAGCTAATCAACCAGCTAATTATTAGAATCGGGTGTGCTAGATAAGGAATGGAACCTAAACCTACAGGACGGTAGCTCTCCAGCAACAGGGTTGGAGAGCCCTGATATAGGGAATAGGGTGCCATTTGGGATGTAGCCTTACTATAGTACTCGTTCAAGATAGTTGTAGTGGCTTGGGGCACACCCCCAGTTGAGTTGGCTAAGTGACTTATGTCTGCTGTGATTTTCTTTGTGGATTTTGTGTTCTAGGCTATGTTATGTCTGAGCGTGAATAGGGCAGGACATAGTGCACCAAAACAGATTCAAATGATCAGAAGTTTACCTCACTCACTCACTGTCGTTTGGCTCAGTTTCAGAAGAAATGGCGCAGGTTTTTCATGCCTGGTTGTTTCTCCCTTTTTTCTTTTTCTTTTTTCTCTCTTTTGTTTCCTGCTCTTTTTCATTCATTTGTGCTCTCTCCCACACACACACACACTTTTTCCCCGCTCGCTCTCTCTTGCTCTCTCTCGCTCTCTCTCAGTAACTACAACTCTGTGAGGCACGTCCCCTCTCTGGACTCCATCACCTCCTCTTTGGATGGCATTCGCCCGCCCTCCATGGAATCAGCACAGGTAACCCACACAGCTGTCTACACTTTCACAGCTCCATTCTGAAGTGCTCCATGTCATCTCAATGCAGAAGCGTGACAGACCCAATATTATTTTGTCAGCTGAATTTTTCCAAACGCATCGATCATCGTCCCATTGCTGCACTTTTTCCCAGGGGGCTCAATTGGAAGTAATTTGGAAAATTATGGCAGAGAGTGATGCGGGCGCTGGAAGATGTGAGCATGTGCGTCTGGGCAGGTGTGATGTAGTTGATGTTTCTGTGATGTTGTCGTTTGTATGTTTTGTGTTTAAAAAATAAAATATTACAATTTGTTCAGTCCACTGCATCATAGGTTCAGTCTATTGCCCTTTCCTAACTTGGCTACTGTTGTATATAAACTTTAAACTTATTTGAAAACCCCAGTGAACAGTTTAAAAGAAAGACCTTGCTCTGCCTGGCCCCCTTCCTCTACCTGAGTTACTCATGTTAGACAGTACTCTCTACAACTCCCGTTTCTTCAAACACATCATTCTCTATATCCCTTCCCGTTCCCTTTCCGTGGGTAGTGGCGCTCACCCAGTCCGTTGGCCTGCTTTGAGGGCTGGGAGGGCACCGCACACTCTCTCAGCGAGGGCAGCTTGCCCACCACCTCCATCCACTCTGTGTGCCCACTGCACCCATGCCCGTTCTGCCAGCCACGCCAGCCGCGGACACCACCGTGGGAAAACTCAAGCCTTAATGGCCCCCTGTAATACCCCCCATGGCGTAAACCCCCCAAGTATGGCCCCCACATAACTGTGTGTAGTCTTGTGTTTTTTCGTTTGGTGCATGTATGTGTATGTTTTAACACTAGAAAGACCTGACCTCGTTGGACCCCTTCGTGCCAATGACACGTCTTTTGGACGTCAATGTTCTAACAGTCTAATAAGTTGATGTAATATATGCTATTGGAACAATTATAATTTTTCAGGTCTTATGTAACATTAGAATACACATTTTTGGGGATAACATTTTCATTCGTTTATGTTACTGTAGGCTATATGTAAAAATGAAAAACCACTAAAGACACAGATTTTCAAGTGTAAAATAAATGTTGTTCGTGGAGTGTAATGAAACAAAAAGCATGTACGTTGGAACACAGTAACCGCTTCTTTTTATAACGACAAAACAAATAAAAATACCCAAACCACCAAGACTTGCGGTCAAATTAAGAAAATATTAGTAGGGTTAACATCAGTATAAGCGACAAGTGTGCTTGTGAATAGTGAAAATCAGCACAAAAGCAATAATGGCATTCTAATTAATGTGTCGAGACAGCAGTCAATTATTGTCAGTTATTGGATACATTATTTGTGGTCTTGCTCGTGCTTACAGTATGTTGTCCGTCTTAACGCAATGGCATCAGTTGAATCTCATTTAGCTGTTATCTCTTGTCCAAACAGTTGACACAAATTTTTGTCAATTTCACTTGCAACACTTCCCACAAACAAGTGGCTTGCAGCTGAAACAGGTATTGGGGGTTCTGTTCCAAGGGCATCTGCCCACCTGGCAGTTTCTCCTCGGCGGGAATTTCTGCAGCCTTGGACGTCATATATCTCTAACGTACATAGCATGTGTGCCAGACTCATGATGAAGTCTCTCCTGCTCATGGTGTTGTTCATGCACTGCTTGAACAACACGTGTGTGTTGCTAGCAGTCGAGTTAAACATGTTGTAGACCCCTGCAACAGGCCAGCAGGGAGTTCCTCCTTTCACCGAGTACAGCTGTTCCATCTGAGGTTAAACATCCACACCGACCTATAGAGTAGAAAAGGTTTATTTTCCCAATGGTGACATTTCTCTCCTTGCCAACGTAAGGTTCAACAAGCATCTTGCCCGATATGAATACTTTCCCAAATATGGAAAGCTGTTCAGCATTTACTTGGTGTCAACGTCAGCGGCTAACCAAAACTTGGGCTGATATAGGGTACTGTTTTGAGATTATAATTATAATCGATTAATACAATAGAATATCCATGCATTATTTGCTTCCCCTCGCTCATCAACTCACCCATTCTCCCCCATCATACTATGCTTCTTTTATTTAATCTGTTATATGTGTGAAATTAGTTTCGGTATAGTTTAGATTCAGTTTTGAGGCAATAATCTGGGTGATTATCAACTGGGCGTGGCACCTTCAACTGTCTGGAGAAGTTGAGGAGAGGTTGTAACACCAGTTCTGTTTGTGATATTGAGATTCTAACAATGACAGTGTGTTATATAGATTTATTAAGGAAAATGGCAGTAATTACATTGTTTATTAGTTTTGAGTCATTATGACGCTCTCTGCCTTTCTAGTGTTAAGTACCCTATGTCCCTGTAATGGTGGGGTGTGTGTGAGACGTCTTTTTTGTGTAAAATGAATGCATCCAGTGTCTGTAAGTGTGTGGTTATGTATGTGTGTGTGAGGGAGAAAAACAGCTTTCGCTAATTTACTTTCAGCCCATAACTTGACCTGCTTCCCACTGGAAATGTAAAATTTGCAACTTGAAGTTATATATAACCCAACTAGCCCCCTCTGATGGCCCAAAAACTCCTTAAAAACCCATTGCTCTCAATAACACTTTAACCCGTATAATAGAGCGGTGCTAATTATAGTAATTATATATAGCTTTTTTTTGTAATATAGGGTTCTAACATGTAGTTTTGTTACTGTGCCTCTAACTCCCTCCCGTCCTTATCAGTGATCGGCTCGCTGACATTCACAGTACCCATCCTTGTGTCAACATCCCGTTCTTCAGTGTTTGTTTCCTCTGCCCTGCCCAGCCCAGCCTTACCCTGATACATTAACCTCTGATACATATTGTCATGTGGACTTTTGTTTCTCTGTCACATCAAACAGGCCACTGCTTGTTTTGTTTTTGCATGAGGTATAGGCATACAGTGCATTCGGAAAGTTTTCAGACCCATTCCCTTTTTCCACATTTTATGTTACAGCCTTATTCTAAAATGAATTAAATGAATACAAATCTTCATCAATCTACACAATACCCCATAATGACGAACCGAAAACAGATTTTTTGAATCTTTTGCAACTTTGTAAAATACTAAAAAAC
The DNA here is from genome assembly GCF_016432855.1 of Salvelinus namaycush. Taxonomy (NCBI): domain Eukaryota; kingdom Metazoa; phylum Chordata; class Actinopteri; order Salmoniformes; family Salmonidae; genus Salvelinus; species Salvelinus namaycush. The sequence goes on along the minus strand of NC_052308.1, from coordinate 53,977,074 downwards.
TGATACCTTATTTAAGTGTTCAGAACCTTTGCTATGAGACTCAAAATTTAGCTTAGGTGCATCCTGTTTTCATTGATCATCCTTGATGTTTCTACAACTTGATTGGACATGATTTGGAAAGGCACATACCTGTCTATAAGGTCCCACAGTTGACAGTGCATGTCCGAGCAAAAACCAAGCCATGAGGTCAAAGGAATTGTCCGTAGAGCTCCGAGACAAGATTGTCGATGCACAGATCTGGGGAAGGGTACTGAAACATGTCTGCAGCATTGAAGGTCCCCAAGAACACAGGGACCTCCATCATTCTTAAATGGAAGAAGTTTGGAACCACCAAGACTTCTTAGAGCTGGCTGCCCGGCAAAACTGAGCAATCAGGGGAGAAGGGCCTTGGTCAGGGAGGTGACCAAGAACCCAATGGTCGCTCTGACAGAGCTCCAGAATTCCTCTCACCTTTACATAAGGCACCTTAGGTAAATGTGATGGGAGAACCTTCCAGAAGGACAACCATCTCTGCAGCACTCAACCAATCAGTCATTTATGGTAGTAGCCAGGTGGAAGCCACTCCTTAGTAAAAAGGCACATGACAGCCCGCTTGGAGTTTGCCAAAAGGCACCTAAAGGACTAAACAAGATTCTCTGGTCTGAACCAAGATTTAACTCTTTGGCCTGAATGCCAAGTGTCACGTCTGGAGGAAACCTGTCACCATCTCTACGGTGAAGCATGGTGGTGGCAGCATCATGCTGTGGGGATGTTTTTCAGTGGCAGGGACTGGGGAACTCGAGGGAAAGATGAACTGAGCAAAGTACAGAGATCCTTGATGAAAACTTGTTCCAGAGCGGTCAGGACCTCAGACTGGGGCGAAGGTTCACCTTCCAACAGAACAACGACCCTAAGCACACAGCCAAGACAACGCAGGAGTGGCTTCGGGACAAGTCTCTCAATGTCCTTGTGTGGCCCAGCCAGAGCCCGGACTTGAACCAGATCGAACATCTCTGGATTGAGCTGAAAGTAGATGTACAGTGATGCTCCCCATCCCACCTGACAGAGCTTGAGAGGATCTGCAGAGAAGAATGGGAGAAACTCTGCAAATACAGGTGTGCAAAGCTTGTAGCTTCATACCCATTAAGACTTGAGGCTGTAATCGCTGCCGAAGGTGCTGCAACAAAGTACTGAGTAAAGGGTCTGAATACTTATGTCAATGTGATATTGAAGTTCATTTCTAAAAAACTGTTTTCGCTTTATCATTAAAGGGTTTTGTGTGTAGATTGATGGGGAGAAAAACTATTTCATAATAAGGCTGAAAGGTAACAAAATGTGAAAAAGGTCTAGGGGTCTGAATACTTTCCGAATGCACTGTATATATTATAATGGAATGTGATAGAATGTATGACGTTATTTAGTTATCCATCTGTAATAATAGAATGTCTGTATTTAATGGTGTATATCTGTTTATAGAGTATAGAATATATCATATCTGTGTATAAAACGTCTATCTGTATCTATTGGTACATTGAGGTGGCAGTGGCACAATCTGATGTTGTTGGTGTTCATTTCAGGAGGTGAGTGGGTCGTGGTCGGGACATACCGGGTCGGGCACAGAGAACGGCACGGCCATGCCTCCTCCTCACAACTCCTACACACAGCACGGAGAGAGGGCCCGCGCCATGTCCACACCCGGAAAGGTAGCAAACACACACACACACACACAGAGACTCGCACGCACGCACACACACAAGCTGAAACATGCGCACGCGCACACACACCCACACAGAGACTTGCACACACACACCCACACAGAAACTTGCACACACACACAAGCTGAGACACACATACAGACACACACACTCGCACCTCCATAGAATGCTTATCAGTTTGTACTTTGATATGTGGTCAATGATTAAAGCAAATCAGCACCGGTGCAGTGCGTTCCGACTTTTGGGAATCCATTTATACTTAATTGATTGTAGGATAACTTAAGACGTATTTCCACAAGGAAGTGATGGCAACACCTTGCATTACCTAGGCATTATTCCAGGGTAAATAATAGCTGTAACTAATTGTCGTCTAACAAGCATGTAAGTGTAATCAGTAACAGTTATTACCGTTGTTCATTTTGTTTTTCAAAAAAACACAGGTGAGAGCTTAAGTCAGGGCTGCCCAACCCTCTTTCTGGAGGTTTTCAGTCCAACCCTAATTTAGCATATCTGATTCAGTCTTGTTGAGCAGCTAATTAGTAGAATCAGGTGTGTTAAATTAGGGTTTGACTGAAAACCCACAGAATGGTAGATCTCCAGGAAGAGAGTTGGGAAGCCCAGCCCCATGCATGATTGCATGTACCACTATTTACTAGGGTGTAATTCTTAGTGTTCAGCTGACGGTGGCAACAGAGGCCAAGAAGTTGAGGGATTTTCTTCCATTGTACATTCCCTTTTTTTCCCTTTTTTTAACAATGATCTTCCTTCCTCTATCCTTTCTCCCTCTCATAGCCCCAGAGTGCCCGGGAGCAGCTGGCCCTGGCCCTCGGCGGAGGGCTCAACTCGGAGGCCCCCCGCACCAGCCACGACTCCCTCCACTGCTCCAGCGGCTACAGCACGCAGACCACCACGCCCTCCTGCTCCGAGGACACCATCCCCTCCCACGGTTAGTAGTGACCACTGCTCACCATCACCACCAAAACCCCTCACCATCACCACCAAAACCCCTGCCACACACCACTCCTGGGATACGTCCCAAATGGCACCCTATGGTCTACCTAGTGCGCTACTTTTGACAAGAACCTACTATCCCCCTGTGGTCACACGGGGATAGTAGGTTCTCTGTCTGCATGTCCCTCTGTCTGCTTGTCTGCCTATATGTACAGTACCAGTCAAGTTTGTACACACCTACTCATTCAAGGGTTTTTCTTTATTTTTACTATGTTCTTCATTGTAGAATAATATTTAAGACATAAAAACTATTAAATAACACATATGGAATCATGTAGTAACCAAAAACGTGTTAAACAAATCTAAATATATTTTATTCTTCAAAGTTGCCACCCTTTGTCTTGATGACAGCTTTGCACACTTTCACCTGGAATGCATTTCAATTAACAGGTGTACCTTATTTGTGGAATTTCTTTCCTTAATGCATTTGAGCCAATCAGTTGTGTTGTGACAAGGTAGGGGTGATATACAGAAGATAGCCCTATTTGGCAAGAAAAGCTCAAGTAAGCAAAGAGAAACGACAGTCCATCATTACTTTAAGACATGAAGGTCAGTCAATACGGGACATTTCAAAAACTTTGAAAGTTTCTTCATGTGCAGTCACAAAAACTATCAAGAGCTATGATGAAACTGGCTCTCATGAGGACCGCCACAGGAAAGGAAGACCCAGAGTTACCTCTGCTGCAGAGGTTTAGAGTTAACTGCACCTCAGAAATTGGAGCCCAAATAAATGCTTCACAGAGTTCAAGTAACATCTCAACATCAACTGTTCAGAGGGGACTGCGTGAATCAAGCCTTCATGGTCGAATTACTGCAAAGAAACCACTACTAAAGGACACCAATATGAAGAAGAGACTTGCTTGGGCCAAGAAACACGAGCAATGGACATTAGACGAGTGGAAATCTGTCCTTTGGTCTGATTAACCAATTTAGATTTTTGGTTCTAACTGCTCTGTCTTTGTGAGACCCAGAGTAGGTGAACAGATCTCCGCATGTGTGATTCCCACCGTGAAGCATGGAGGAGGTGGTGTGATGTTGTGGGGGTGCTTTGCTGGTGACACTGGCTGTGTTCGAATACCCATACTAACAAGATAAAGTTAATATGCCAAAGTTCCCGGATGTCGTACTACATTTACCAAAATACGAAGTATACACGCAGTGGATTCTATTTCTGTACTTTTAGGGCCCATACTGCAATTCTTCGGGAAATGGGCGTGGCTTCACAACATTTTCAGATTTTCAGAAAATATGCAGCCGAAGTCCAAGAGCGGATACAAATTAATTGCTTTACTAAATATGACAAATGTTAACATGTTGAGCATTGTAATAAAGTAATGACTTTTCAAATGATTTACGCTACACGTTATGTTGGCTGACTGTGTTGGCTACGCTATCCTTATGAACCGCATAGAATATCATTACAACATAGGTACTACCGGTATGTTAGCTAGCTACCTCGTTAGTTGGCTACTAATACATTGAACTTGGCAGTATATTAACTATACTCTATCTAACTACCCAATGTTTATTGACTTGATTATTCACGTCATTCATAGCTAAGTGGTATAGTTGTTCTCAATGGACATAAATTCGCTCTGGCTATATACTCCGATTTCAGAGCACTCTCGTCTGAGTGTGCCAGAGCGCAGAATAACTGAGGAATTTACAAACGCTCAACACCTGTTTTTAATTTGGCCGGTGTCATGAAAACAGCCTAATCAGCTCTGCTATGGCGAGTACAATGGTCAGTGAGGTGTTTTCTCATTTGTGTCTGGAAGTAGCTAGCCAGTTAGCTTGTGTGCTTGACTGCATTTCCGTTGTGATGGTCAGAACCACCGTTGTGATGGTCAGAACGCGCGGATCAACCCTACACCTCGGCCAGTGTGCACTCTGAACGCTCCGAGAGGGGAAACGTTCAGAATTTACAAATGGACAATCTGACAACGCTCAATTTAAGAACGCCCAGAGCACACTCTGGCACTCCAGATTGAACTTACAAACACAAAAATGTTTAGCTAGTAATTTGTTGTGCTAACAAGCTAGCAAGAGGTTGCATAGCAACATAATCAACTTCCGGTAGACAGGCGTAGCGCTAGTATGCTCAACTGAAAGGACACCGTTCGTTTACAGTATACTAAAATTAACTAACAGTATGTAGTGTATATACTCATTACGTATGTAGTATACAGTACGTTAGTATGGGTATTCGAACACAGCTACTGTCTGTGATTTATTTAGAATTCAAGGCACACTTAACCAGCATGGCCACCACAGAATTCTGCAGCGATACGCCATCCTACCTGGTTTGTGCTTAGTCCCACTATCATTTGTTTTTCTACAGGACAGTTACCCAAAACACACCTCCAGGCTATGTAAGGGCTATTTTACCTAGAAGGATAGAGTGCTGCATCAGATGACCTGGCCTCCACAATCACCCGATCGCAACCCAATTGAGATGGTTTGGGATGAGTTGGACCGCAGAGTGATGGAAAAGCAGTCAACAAGTGCTCAGCATATGTGGGAACTTCAAGACTGCTGAAAAAGCATTCCTCATGAAGCTCGTTGAGGGAATTCCTCAAATAGATTTGGATTTGGATTTGTTTAACACTTTTTGGGTTACTACATGATTCCATATGTGTAATCTCATAGTTTTGATGTCTTTATTCTACAATGTAGAAAATAATACAAATAAAAACCCTTGAATGATTAGGTGTGTCCAAACTTTGACTGGTACTGTATGTCTGTCTGTCTGTCTCTCTGGCTCAGCCAGCTCTGTTTTTCAGTCGGTTTCTGTCTGGGATCTTATAATGCATTCTTGTCGTATTGTTTGTCTGTCTGTACGTGTCATGATTGAAGTATTGTCTCTATTTGTACTCTTCGGTCTGTTTGCCTACCTGCCTTATCTGTGTGTCTGTCTGCACATGTGATTGTTTTGCAGTCTGTCGCATGCATCCGCCTGTCATTTCACAACCAAAACAGAATCGCGTCTTCACTTTTATCTAATCCATGTGCCTGTTTCAACAGCATTATTACAGCATCAGCCTGTGCAAGTAGCCTCTGGTAGTATTATGCGCGTTTGTCTGCAGTGCTACCTAGTGATGGGAGAAAATATTGATAGTTATATATCGCAATATTATTTTTGGATGATATTATATTATGTTTTATATTTGTTCGCTAGGTAGCGTTAGCTAGCGCTAGTCGGCTAGACCTGCTCCAAAACTCTGGTATTTTTCATCCTGTAGCTTGGCCTCAGTATTATTTTTTAAATAATGAGCCAATGTGTTTTCAACCCTTTTATTTTCATGACTGATCAAAACAAATTGTCTCATGCTCTCTCTCCTCTCTCTGCAGCAGACAGTGTGCAATATGTTTAGAACTTAACAGTGCCGTATTGGATCGCAATAGATATAGAATTGTGAGAATAGTAATTGATATTGTAACGGCACCTACACTGCATTCGGAACATATTCAGACCCCTTGACTTAACTTTTTGTTACGTTATTGTGTGTAGATGTATTTAATCCATTTTCAAATAAGGCTGTAACATAACAAAATGTGGAAAAAGTCATAGGGTCTGAATACTTTCCGAATGCACCGTAAGTACTGTGATAATATTGTCTCGTGCGGTATCATGTTTGTCGTATCAAAAGCCTGCATGCCGAGATGTAAAGCCATACGTAGCTTATCAGGGCCAATGCCTGCAACCCGAGAATATTATTTTACTCCAGTTTGATCCCTCTCAAAGCATCATGGTGCTAGACTGTCACTTTGACGCATCCCCCCCATTCAACATATCATGTTACTTTTGATAATATAAAATGAGCTCACTAAGTTTTTCTTTTTTGTATATAAGTTCAACGCAATTCTATATTCTTTTTCAGCTGTAAAGAAAGAGCTGCCTCTTTATGGTAGGTTTCTTGTCCATTACTGTTTAGATTTGTCCCTCTCTGTTCCTTACAAGTAAAATGACAAGATCATCCACAGTGATTTAGTGTGACATTGTGCTGTGAGTTCTCATCACATCAAATGGCCTTTTGCTAGTGAAAGAAGAGCATTAGCGTAGAACATTTGGTGTGTGTGACATGTGAAGAAGAGACAAAACCTTTGCGTAAGAGGATGAGCGGAGTTCTTATGTGAGTGATTGGGCATATGCACATGTTTGCGTATGTGGTACTGCCCGGAAATTGTGTTCGTGTCTTTACCATCATCGCCTGGTAACAGGTCATCGCTCTGTGGTGACTCACCCTTTATCATATATACACCCCCTCCGCCCCCTAATTTCTTCCTCATCAGATACGACTGTTTTTTTCCTTCATTTTTTAAAAACTTCCGGTCACAAACTGGCCAGTGATTCAGAGCCCTATGTCAGAAGGTGATCACTAGATAGAGAATAGTGTGCAGTTTGGGATGCAGACATCATTCGGTTATAATGTTTGGGGCAAATCTGGACTCATTGAGTTTCTGTGGTTCTCTAACACATTTTACATGTCTGACTCCACTGAATATTTCTAGTCTTCAATGCAGTCTCACGTACTTTAGTGTAGAAGAGCTTTGTGCAACAAAGTTCTTGGTTTATAACGGAATGCATCAGGTCAGATTTTCCACCCCAGTCCAAAGCGTCTGCTTTCTTTCCATGTTATTTTCCAGTTAGGAAATAAATGCATTGTGTGTTCCTCCACTCTAAGTAACCACAGGCTTACTCTTGTTCCTCCTCCTCCTCACCCCTCCTTTATCCATCTGTCCCTCATCCCTTTCTCCCTCCTTCTCCACCCACCAGACTACGACTACATCTGCCTGCACCGGGGCGAGGAGGAGCACCACGGCCCGCCTGACTTTGACAAGTCCTCCACCATCCCGCGCAACAGCGACCTCAGCCTGCAGTACCGCAAGATGTTCCAGAGCAAGCGACCCGCCTCCACAGTCAGCTTGCTGGCCGAGCCCGAGCTGCTAGGCTTGTGCCAATCGCACACTGCCACCATCCGCCGCAAGCCCTCCTCCAAGCCTGCCTACCGCCGCGGCACCATCAGCGGCGGCGTGCCTATCCCCATCTCCACCCCCCAAGTGCCCCTCAAAGCCCTGGGCGTAGGAGGGGGAGGCAACTGCGGCGGAGGGGGGAACAGCGGGAGCAATGAGAACATGGGGCCACCAGAGGGCGGGATGAGCTGGACGGTGGACCACACCAAGCACAGCCTGTACACGTCGACCCAGAGCCTGAGCGCCATGCCCTTGCACCAGTCTTCGTCCACATCACCGTACTACTCGCTGATCCCGGGCCAGGCGCCAGTTCCCATGGGTAGCTCGGAGCAGCTGTACCAGCTCAGCAAGCAGCAGCAGTACGCCCTGCACCAGCAGCAGCAAAAGCAGTACCAGCAGCAGCACCTGCAGTACAACCAGCAGCAGCAGTATCAACAGCAGCCCCAGACACATCAGGTGCAACCAACAGCCCAGACACAACAACAGCAGCAAACGTTTCAATTACAGCAACGTTTCCAGCAACAACAGCTACAGCAGCAACAACAACTGTACCAACAGCAGCTCCAGCAGCAGCAGCAACAGAAGCTCCAACATCAAAAGCAGCTTCAGCAACAGCAGCTCATACAACAACAGCAGCAACCGATTCAGCAGCAGTCTCATCTCCAACAACAGCACAATACTTCTGGCGCTGCCAACCAGCTGGTGGAGAGCAGCCACTGCCTGCCCCCCCAGCAGCACCCTGCCGCCCAGGAGCAGGATGCGGAGGAGCCCTCGGGGGCCGGAGGTCACATGGCCACGATGATCCGGGGAGTGAAACTGCGTCGGACCCTGACCAACGACCGCTCTGCCCCCTTCATCCCCCCGCCCAGCCATTTCAAATGAGTCCCTACCAGTGTAGGTTGTCATCGTTTTGTTTTACGGTTCTTGCTTTTCTTTTAGCTTTTCTTGCTTCTTTTTTTTGGGGGGGGGGGGGGGGGGGGGTTGCATTTTTGGACATTTCGTCTGGTGTAATCAAATGTCCAGCAGCACTGTGTTTTAAAATGATTATTATAATTTTCCTCAGATGGACTCGTAGGTGAATATGCCCTCTTTATCGCTCTGTAATTAAGATGTTTATACATACGAGGATGCGTGTTGGCTATATAAAAGCATTTGAGGTCATAGATCAGGGGTGTTCAAACTCTTACACTACGATGTCCGTAACCTGCTGGTTTTCTGTTGTACCTGATAATTAATTACACCCATGTGGTGTCCCAGGTTTAAATCAGTTCATTAGAGGGGAACAAATCAAAAAAGCAGTGGAACTGGATTCAAGGACACAGGACTAGACCTATATAGCTTTCTCGTCTGTATCTCGTTCAAGATGATCAAGTGAGCTCAATCACTCATGTACTGTTAGGTCCACAGTGAAATGCTTTGAGCTGGCTTTTCTATTTATTCAGCTGACTTTTTTCTCTCTCAACACACACACACACACACTTCACCTTCTGTGTGGCGGAGGCAATGGGCCCCTTGTGATGGAGGTTGACTGTTTAAGCCAATCAGAGGCTTTGACTGCAGGGCAGAGAGGGGTCACGGGTTCAGCAAAGGGCTTTGTGGGGCTTTTGATAGCAGGGGTCAGGACTTAATGTGTACCGTAAGATCGTTGGGCTGGAAGGTAAAGCCACCATTGTGTGGGTTGAGGAGGACTGCAACTCAATATTAGGAAGGTGTCATTGTTTTGTAAACTCGGTGTATCTTGAGACATTCTTCACATTGCAAAGCACATTGATTTAGTGATGTAGGTGGTGTAGTTTCTGATGGCCCGGTTCCCCGTAAGTGTAGCATCTCTGATAGATATCTTCCCTTAATCAAGTCTACCTGAGGTTGGAGTTCTGGTTAATAAAACAATTATAATAGCATTCTTTTAGGGTAATCAGTCTCTTTTATGAGGAACATATGGTGCTATTGTGACATACCAATCCCAGCCTAGATGAACTCCCCTGACTCCTCTCCTGACACATGATGCACTCACTGGCCAAATTAATTTTGGAAATATACATTTTTATAATGATATGAAAACCAATGTTGCTGACCAAGCAAGCTGTCGAAACTACTTACAGACCATAGAAGTCATGTGAGGAGACTCGCTGTTTGTGGAGTGACAACAGTTTGTCCTGCTCTGGGTTAGTGGTTTTGGGCTGTTCCTAGAATGTGAGCCCCACCCAACTGTTAATCACAGCGTGGGGGAGGAGGTTGTGAAATCGTTTGATTAAAGGCAAATAAGTGATGTGGCATTGCATTTAGAATTTGTTTACCATTGTGTTCTTCTTAACTGAACTACTTTAAATGTGTGGGGGTTTGGGCCTTTACACATAGCTACTCTTCCCTCAAAAATCCTGAGTGAGGGGGAGGTATAATACAATACCGAGTCCTCCGCTAAGTGCATATCCCTCTCCCCCAACATTAAAGGAGACTAGCACCCGGCTGGGTTATTCTTTCCTCTGTCTCACATTCCCCCCCATCCCTCCTTTTTTTTCTTTTGAACCTCCCGGTTTGTGTAGGAGGCCCAATTACCTGACACCAGTCGCTGCCTTACACCTGTCACCGGGTGCATGGAATGGCACGATTGGCCGGTTTAGCGATTGTGCGCCCTCCCATCTTGCCTCTGGCCTCTTCATGTTGCCGGGAGAAACGCCCGTTTCCCAGAGGAACTACAATGGCCTCTGTAGTAGAGGCCTTTGTGACAGGAGGTGCGTTGTTGTATAATCCTGACTCAAGCAGCTTTAAAGCAATATCGGGCTGCATTTGATCCACAGCTTTAAGTTTAAGTTCTAGGCGGCGAATGGTAATTACAGTGCGCATATCTCCCTAACCCCAAATTATGAAGCGGCATTGCCCTAGTGGAATGAGCAAGGGTCGTGGATAGTCAAATTATGGGGCAGCTGAGCTGGGACATTCTCTCTCTCTCTGCTGGGTTAATTGTATGTTATCCGATAAGATTTGTGTTTTACTGAGAAGTTTTTCAGTTTGAGTGAAAAAAGTCAAAATTCAGTTGTATAGACTAAGGAGATGAAATGATAAGAAGTTTTGTATGAATGTAAACATGTTATTTTGAATTATCCTTTTCAGGCCCAGCCAGCCTATACTTTCCCATCTCAAACACTGCTACAGTCCCACTCCCACCCCACCAATCAGCATAACTGAAGAGCCAAACCCTGTTCTAAAAGCCATGTTCCAGTTATTTACCTTAACCTGGCCCATGGGTTCTGGTCAAAAGTAGTGCAGTATATAGGGAATAGGGTGCCATTTGGACACAGGCTCTCTAGTCTGTTACCAATGCCACTCACCGGCAGTGTGTGAGAGGCTGAGACTTTGAGTTTTGACAATAAATTTAGAAAATATCAAATAGACTCTAACCCTTTCCTGCCATTCTTGACCCCAAAGCTGCCCCATAGAGCGCCAACTGACCAACCCTCCTCCTGTTGATCCAGTTCTGTAAATAGTTTCTCTCATTGTAAAAGCGTTCAATTGCTATGTGTCACAAATGCACCTGTGTAGTGAAGCTGAAGCCTTAAATGAAAAGGAATGTGGGTTTTAAAATATAAATGCGTTCAAAAAGTTGCTCCTTGTCTTGTTTTTTGTCTCAAAAGGTCGAACACGCATTTTTATATTGTAACCTGTTTTGTTTACATCTAGTCTAGTAACAAAGCTTTGTGAGGACTTTCTTAATCTGTATATGTTTGAAGGGCTACTTTGGGATTTTGGCAATAAGGCCATTTATCTACGTCCCCAGAGTCAGATGAACTCGTGGATACCATTTTTATGTCTGTGTACAGAGATACCCATAGACATCCAGTCATTGCGCTAACGCTAATTAGCATTGGCTCGCAAAAACTACCTCTAACTTCCTTCATACTGTACACAGACCAAAAAAAATGGTAATGACTCGTCTCACACACTGACACACACACTAGATAATGGGTGCGTGCCACGTCATCGACTGTCATTGACTGATAAATTGCTATAACATGTGGTTAGCTGATACTTCAAATACCTATCCATGTGTTGTAAGATCTGTCAGGCGTCAGCAACTTCTAAACTTAGGAACGTGCCAAATAATAGCAGATGCATCATGACTAAGCAGACAGTGCTGCACAGTAACTGGCATGTAATAAGAGTGGGATGATCTCATGTAGGGCGGGATTGCACAGCTATTGCTCTGCTGCGTGACCATGTGACATGTGTTCTCACTCTGGGCCACTGGAAGGCATCACACACCACCATTGGCATAATTTATTTATTTAACCTTTATTTAACTAGGCAAGTCGGTTAAGAACAAATTCTTATTTACAATGACTACCAAAAGGCAAAAGGCCTATATGCGGGGACGGGCTAGGATGAAAAAAATGATGACAAAACACACATCACGACAAGAGACAACACAACACTACATAAAGAGAGACCTAAGACGACAACATAGCAAGGCAGCAACGCATGACAACACAGCATGGTAGCAACACATGGCAGCAGCACAACACAGCATGGTAGAAACAACATGGTACAAAATTATTGGGCACAGACAACAGCACAAAGGGAAAGAAGGTAGAGACAATACATTGCGCAAAGCAGCCCCAACTGTCAGTAAGTGTCCAGGATTGAGTCTTTGAATGAAGAGATTGAGATAAAACTGTCCAGTTTGAGTGTTTGTTGCATGTACTCATTACAAATCGAGTCTCAAGGTAGAAATTGCACCCATCCTACTTCAGATCTAGCATCAGATTACCCTACCCCAAATACTAACCTTAAAGAGATTCTCCCGTACTTTTGTATACTTTTTAGACATTACTTCTGAAAGTAGCACTCACAAGCCAAAAGTGGGCCCCCGAAAATTGCTGTCTCCACTGAGCCTTTGGGGCCGCCCTGCAACCACATTGGATAATGCTTGGTAGGCCTCTTGCTAGCTGTCACTCAAATGTGAGGGGCTGGAGCTCATTGTCTAGAACTCAAATTGTTAGGGGGCTGGACCACGTGGGGGGAAATGTAGGGAAAATGACACTGCACAGCTTCAAGAAAACAGTCACTTTCAAACTAGGGATTTCGTGGCTAATTGAAGTTAATTAAACAGTAAATCTGCTCATAGATTATGCATGTGCAGTGCCTTCGGAAAATATTTACATCCCTTCACTTTTTCCAAATGTTATGTTACAGCCTTATTAAAAAATATGTATATATATCCTCAGCAATCTACACACAATACGAAAGTGAAACATTTTTGGGGAGTTTTACCAAATGTATTACAAATAGAAATACCTTATTTACAGATGTATTCAGATTCTTTGCTATGAGACTTGAAATTGAGCTCGGTGCATCCTGTTTCCATTGATCATCCTTGATGTTTCTACAACTTGATTGGAGTCCACCTGTGGTAAATGCAATTTATCGGACATGGAAAGTCACACACCTGTCTATAAAAGGTCCCACAGTTGACTGTACAAAAAAAATAAACCAAGCCATGAGGTACAAGGAATTGTCCGTAGAGCTCCGAGACAGGATTAAGTCAAGGCACAGATCTGAGGAAGGGTACCAAAAAAACTATGCAGCATTGTAGGTCCCCAAGAACACACTGGCCTCCATCATTCTTAAATGGAAAAAGTTTGGCACCACCAAAACTTCTTAGAGTTGGCCCCGGCCAAACTGAACAATCGGGGGAGAAGAGCTCTGGTCAGGGAGGTGACCGAGAACTGGATGGTTACTCTGAAAGCGCTCCAGAGTTCCTCTGTGGAGATGGGAGAACTTTCCAGAAGGACAACCATCTCTGCAGCACTCCACCAAACAGGCCTTATTGTAGAGTGGCTAGATGGAAGCCACTCTTCAGTAAAAGGCACATGACAGTCTGCTTTGAGTTTGCCAAAAGACACCTAAAGACTCTCAGACCATGAGAAACAAGATTCTCTGGTCTGAAAAAAACAAGATTTAACTCTGGCCTGAATGCCAAGCGTCAAGTCTGGAGGAAACCTGGCACCATCCCTACGGTGAAGCATGGTGGTGGCATTATGCTGTGGGGATGTTTTTCAGCGGCAGGGACTGGGAGACCAGTCAGGATCGAGGCAAAAATGAACGGAGCAAAGTACAGAGAGATCCTTGATTAAAAAAACGTTTCCAGAGCGCTCAAGACCTCAGACTGGGGCGACGGTTCACCTTCCAACAGGACAACGGCACACAGGCAAGACAACGCGGTTTTTACTACAGGACAAGTATCTGACTGTCCTTGAGTGGCCCAGCCAGAGCCTGGACTTGAACCTGATCTTACATCTCTGGAGAGACCTGAAAATAGCTGTGCAGCAATACTCCCCATCCCACCTGACAGCTTGAGAGGATCTGCAGAGAAGAATGAAAGAAACTCCCCAAATACAGGTGTGCCAAGCTTGTAGCGTCATACCCAAGAAGACTCGAGGCTGTAGGTGCTGCCAAGGGTGCTTCAACAAAGTATGGGTCTGAATACTTATGTAAATGTGATATTTCTGGGTTTTTGCTTTGCCATTATGGGGTAGTGTGTGTCGATTGATTGTTTTCAATTTTAGAATAAGGCTGTAACATAACAAAATGTGGAAAAAGTCAAGTGGTCTGAATACTTTCCGAAGGCACTGTACACATTGACACATCCATCCCAAAGCGTGAGGTTTAAAAAAAAAAAAATCTTAGTCGACAAAGTACTGGAGCATGTCTGTAATCCGTTACAGGATAAGATTTTTGAATCCCTCTGTCAGTGGTTAGTGACAACTTCTACCTACTCCAGTCGACCAACGACAAGATGCATACCAGCCATTCCCTGATGTCTGATTCAAACAAATCTGGGCTGGTCAATCTGACAATTTTTTCTCAATGACGGTTTTGTGTAAATTTGTCAAATCTGAGTGAAATTACTGCAGATCTTTCCCTTCCTCTCAACTCCAATCAGAAGTCCATTTCTGTTTGATGATAACTGATAGCTCACCAGGCACATTCCCCTTTCCTTGCAGCATAAGTGGGGGTTAAGTGCTCTCTCGCTGCCTGCTACTCCTGGAGCTGCTGTATAACGGAGGTGACTCAGTGTGTGGTCATTCCCTTGATGTGGGCCTGTTTATGTCAACAACGAGTGAGTCAACTCAATTCTGCTTTCAGCTCTGTGCGTTCTCCCCAGTCCCTCTGCTGTTCTAACCACAGGCACACAGAGAAAGATTCAAGCTTGAACTTTCCTCCAGATCCCCAGCCGAACCGGGAACTGTCTCTCTCACCCTCCCCACCCCATTTGTGTAACTCCAACAGCACTAATCCTTTGGGAATGTTTAGCTCGACTCGTGATTCAGCACTCTCGGAGCACCTGTCAATGGAACCTATTGTGATTCCTTCACCAGTATTATGCTATGATTAAAAAAGTGGGTGTGCGTGTCATTGCTCGTGCCTTGTGTTGGCACCATATTGAGTTTCTTGTGGCCAGTGCATCCATTTGTCTATTGTGGCTGATGTCTCGGATATCCTCACAGTAGCTAACTTACTTAACCAACGTTATTGTACATTTCCCATCATCCAATCAAGTATTTTTTTATAGCATCAGTGGAAATGATATCATATGAAACTGGCTATTCTTCCTTTGTTCATTCAATGGAGATGCATTCATTAAAATGGCACAGCTTCACTTATCGACACGGCTTGAATAGGACAACCATCTTCGCTCAGCAGCGGACAACCGTGCTGAGAACAACAACACTACGAAGAACAACACCACCATACTGAGTCCTCTTGCTACTGTACAGTGCCTTAGGAAAATATTCAGTCCGCTGGCCTTTTTCCACATTTTGTAAGGTTACAACCTTATTTCAATTGATTCAATTGCTAAAAAAAATTCTCATCAATCTGCACACAATACCCCATAATGACAAAGCAAAAACAGGATTTTAGAAATGTTTGCTAATTTATTAAAAATATAAAACTGAAATATCACATTTACATTTATTCAGACCCTTGACTCAGTACTTTCTTGAAGCACCTTTGGCAGCGATTACAGCCTAGAGTCTTCTTGGGTATGACGCTACAAGCTTATTTGAGTGGTTAATCCCATTCTTCTCTGCAGATCCTCTCAAGCTCTGTCAGATTGGATGGGGAACATTGCTGCACAGCTATTTTCAGGTCTCTCGAGATGTTCGATCGGGTTCAAGTCCAGTCTCTGGCTGGGCCACTCAAGGACATTCAGAGACTTGTCCCAAAGCCACTCCTGCGTTGTCACATCCCCACAGCGTGATGCTGCCACCACCATGCTTCACCGTATGGATGGTGCCAGGTTTCCTCCAGACGTGACGCTTGGGATTCAGGCCAAAGAGTTCAATCTTGGTTTCATTAGACCAGAGAATCTTGTTTCTCATGGTCAGAGTCTTTTGAGTGCCTTTTGGCCAACTCCAAGCGGGCTGTCATGTGCCTTTTACTGAGGAGTGGCTTCCGTTTGGCCACTCTACCATAAAGGCCTGATTGGTGGAGTGCTGCTGAGATGGTTGTCCTTCTGGAAGGTTCTCCCATCTCCACAGAGGAACTCAAGACTCTGTCAGGATGACCATCGGGTTCTTGGTCACCTCCCTGACCAAGGCCGTTCTCCACTGATAGCTCAGTTTTGCCGGGCGGCCAGCTCTAGGAAGAGTCTTGGTGGTTCCAACCCTTTTCTATTTAAGAATTATGGAGGCCACTGTGTTCTTAGGGATCTTAATGCTGCAGCAATTTTTTGGAACCCTTCCCCAGATCTGTGCTTCGACACAATTCTGTTTTGGAGCTCTACGGACAATTCCTTCGACCTCATGGCTTGGTTTTTGCTCTGACATGCGCTGTCAACTGTGGGACCTTTTATATAGACAGGTGTGTGCCTTTCCAAACCATGTCTAATCAATTGCATTTACCACAGGTGGACTCCAATCAAGTTGTAGAAACATCTCAAGGATGATCAATGGAAACAGGATGCACCTGAGCTCAATTTCGGGTCTCATAGCAAAAGGTCTGAATACTTATGTAAATACGGTATTCCTATTTTTTTTCATTTTTATTACATTTGCGAACATTTCTAAGAACCTCTTTTCACTTTGTCGTTATGGGGTATAGTGTGTAGATTGCTGAGTAAAAAAAAAAAATTTTAGAATAAGGCTGTAACGTAACAAAATGTGGAAAAAGTCAATGGGTCTGAATACTTTCCGAAGGCACTGTACCTGAGGAGTTAAAATCCTTTAAAATCCTTTTTTTTTTTTTATCCTCAGTGCGGGCCTCCAGAGTGGTGCAGCTGTCAAAGGCTCTGCACTGCAGTGCTAGAGGCGTCACTACAGATCGGGGTTCAATCCCGGGCTGTGTCACAGCCTGCCGCGACCTGGAGACCAATGAGGCGGCACACAATTGACCCAGCGTCGTCTGGGTTAGGGGAGGGTTTAGCCGGCCGGGATGTCCTTGACCTATTGCGCTCTAGCGACTCATGGGCTGGGCGCATGCACGCTGACATGGTCGCAAGTTGGACAATGTTCCCTTCAACATATTGGTGTTGCTGGATTCCAGGTTGAGCGAGCAGTGTGTCAAGAAGCAGTGCGGCAGACCTTCTCTTTGTCCGCAGCGATGGGACAAGACTGTAACTACAATTGGATATCACGAAATTGGGGAGAAAATATACATATACAGCACCAGTCAAAAGTTTGGACACACCTACTCATTCAAGGGTTTTCTTTTTTTTTCTACACTGTAGAATAATAGTGAAGACATCAAAACTAGGAAATAACACATGGAATGATGTAGTAACCAAAAAAGTGTTAAACAAATTAAAATGTTTTATATTTGAGGTTCTTCAAAGTAGCCTTGATGACAGCTTTGCACGCTCTTGGCATTCTCTCAACCAGCTTCATGAGGTAGTCACCTGGAATGCATTTCAATTAGCAGGTGTGCCTTGTTAAAAGTTCATTTGTGGAATTTCTTTCCTTAATGTGTTTGAGCATCAGATGTGTTGTGACAAGGTAGGGGTGGTATACAGAAGATAGCTCTATTTGGCAAAAGACCAAGTCCATATTATGTCAAGAAAAGCTCAAATACTGTAAGCAAAGAGAAATGACAGTCCATCATTACTTTAAGACATGAAGGTCAGTCAATACAGAACATTTCAAGAACTTTGAAAGTTTCTTCAAGTGCAATCACAAAACCATCAAGCGCTATGATGAAACTGGCTCTCATGAGGACCACCACAGGAAAGGAAGCCTCTGCTGCAGAGGATAAATTAATTATTGCTACTAGTCTCAGAAATTGCAGCCCAAATAAATGCTTCACAGAGTTCAAGTAACAGACACATCTCAACATCAACTGTTCAGAGGAGACTGCGTGAATCAGACCTTGATGGTCGAATTGCTGCAAAGAATGCACTACTACTAAAGGACACCAATAATAAGAAGAGACTTGCTTGGGCCAAGAAACACGAACAAATTACATTAGACTGGTGGAAATCTGTTCTTTGATCTGATGAGTCCAAATTTGAGATTTTTGGTTCCAACCACCGTGTCTTTGTGAGACGAGTAGGTGAACGGATGTTCTCTGCATGTGTGGTTTCCACCGTGAAGCATAGAGGTGTGAGGGTGCTTTGCTGGTGACACTGTCAGTGATTTATTTACAATTTTAGATACACTTAACCCTCATGGCTACCACAGCATTCTGCAGCGATACGCCATCCCATCTGGATTGCGCTTAGTGGGACTATCATTTGTTTTTCAACAGGACAATGATCCAACACACCCCCAGGCTGTGTAAGGGCTATTTTACCAAGAAGGAGAGTGATGGAGTGCTGCATCAGATGACCTGGCCTCCACAATCACCCGACCTCAACCCAATTAAGACCAATTAAGATCACCCGACCTCAACCCAATTATGAGTTGGACCGCAGAGTGAAGGAAAAGCAGCCAACAAGTGCACATCATATGTGGGATACCCTTTAAGACTGTTGGAATAGCATTCCAGGTGAAGCTGGTTGAGAATGCCAAGAGTACGCAAAGCTGTCATATATTTTGATTTGTTTTTAACACTTTTATGTTACAACATGATTCCATATGTATTTCATAGTTTTGATATCTTCACTATTATTCTACAATATGTAAAATAGTACAAATGAAGAAAACTCTTGAATGACTAGGTGTGTCCAAACTTTTGACTGGTACTGTATATATAAATACTTTTTCCTCAGTTACCAAAGATGTATTTTGAGCTTTTACATTTGAAACCATCTAAAGGGGTGCAGCACAATGAGAAAATGTATAGATTACAGTCATAGTGATAAACTTGATTGCCGAATGACAATATGAGCGTGTAATCTTAGGTCAACGATTTAATATCATAATTTCTGTCACAGATTAACATAATGAAGTTAACAATGGAGGCATCTGTCTCAGCTGGGGTATTCCCACCTAACAGCCTTTGTAAAGGAAACAATATAGTGTCATGAAATGTGATCTTTCTTTTAGCGCTTTGGATGTCAATTTAAAAAATTGACACTGTTTTCAAAATGGCAATTTGATCTTGAGCGAGACTTTCAAAGGACCATATATGATCTGACCGTTAATCCTTAATTTCCTGCTTTATTGTTGCTGTATGAATCATCTGACCGTTAATCCATCATTTCCTGCTTTATTGTTGCTGTATGAATCATCTGACCTGTTAGTCTTTATCACAACAACAAGTCCTCTGGAGGTGAAACGCCACTCTCACTCACTCTCGCTGTCACTCTTTGTCTCTGTCTCTATTGCTGTATGTGTGTACTCTTTCTCGCTTTCTATGATGATATTGAGTCAGACAGAAAGGCTAAACTACCCCTTCTCCCTACCTGCTTGAAAACTACACTGGTCAAATGCTTCTATTGTGACTGTTTATTGTCCAATATGAACACACCCATGCTTATTACTCTGTGTAGACCTGTTTGTGATATGTGCTGTACACACATTTTATTGCGAGTTAGATTGTCAAGTCAATGTTTATTTTTGAATGAACTCATCTGAATTTAATTGGGACGGGGCAGGAAACGAGAGTATTTTTGCTTCTGTTGTCATCATTGTCTTTGTCATGGTGCGGTCACTAGCAACCTCCGATCGGATGGAACCGATGAGCAAGCTGACCCTCTTACTGGAAGAAGCCTTGGCAGTGGTACGCACTGTGACACATAATTGATGACAGAGTGACTGTGTCCCAGATTGGATCAGTTAAGATTTTGGGAAAGGAAGGGCAAGAGGTGTCGGAGAGAGCCCAGTCCACATGAAAGAATACTATAGTACTTACTGTAATATACTGTAGTGTCTTTGTGGCCATTACTGTCATGTTTACTGTATTGTTTTTCTTTTATTGACTTTGACATAGCAATGGGGGCTTTCTCCTTGAGGAAACCTCTATACTTGGCATGTAGGTTTCTCTTGGGATACGGGGAATGGGCAGGGTATACAATATGCAAGTTAAATATTAGCATATCAATATAGTATGTAGTATAATATTCTAAAGTATACTACAATTTAATACAGTGCACTGCATAACTATAAAGTAAGTACTGTAGTATCCTAAAGTAAACGTAGGTATTGTTTTCATGTAGGTATGAGGGTGTTAACCAGGATTATTTTCATCTTATTCATGGTATGATTTCCAGCTTTCCACCGTGCATGATATGTCAGATCTTTTAATGGCTAAATATTTACAGTACAACATATAAATTGTGTTTGTGATTGTCATTGCACAGTAGAGTAATGTGGATAAATAATTGCCATTATTTGCAAAGTTGTCATGGTACACATGCATTTATTTGTAGGCCACATTATATACTATAGTACACTATGGTAGAATTTTTTATGGGACAGTCTATTGTAATGTAGTTCAACATTTTCAATACCGACTCCACAAGACACCGAAATCTGTGGACATCCAAAACAGTAAATGTAATTTCAAAATGTAGTTGCTTTCTCAAAACATAAATACATTAATTTATACTGTCAAAATTGCAAATACATTCAACAAAAGAACACGACTGCCTGCAAAAAGATGAAGACAACCATGTTTATCTCTTGAGTCCAAGCAGACAAAAGAAAATCCCAGTAGATCAATGCATTTTCTTTGACATAATTTACTCATGATGATCGAAATGGAAAGTACAACTATCCAAAGGTGCAGAGTTATGTGCTATTACCCTCTTTTCATGCATATTTCGCCAAACATCAAATTCAATATTCCTGATAATGAAAAATACAAAAATACAAATAAGCAGGATTCATTCATCAGTATCAAAATCGAATTCCATGTATTGAATACAAAGGATGGTTTGCTCAGAATTTTTGGGACTTTCCATTGGTGCACAGGAACACATTCAAGAAAATAAATAAGGAAAGGTGAATAGAATGGAGGAACACAACTGATAGTAATGTATAGGCCTAAATCCACACCAAAGCAAAGCTCTTTACAGTTTTTCTCAATTGCGTACAAACATTTCTTGGAGCAATGTTTTTACGTTCTCAAGATACAGAACTCTGTAGCCTTTTGTGAAACAATAAATGCATTTTCTAAATGTAGTTGCCTTCTCAAAACAAATACATTCATTGAAACTAAACTCCCCACAAAGGGCTTTATTACAGACAAAAATACTCAGTTTCATCAGTTGTCCAGGTGGCTGGTCTCAGACGATCCCGCAGGTGAAGATGCCGATGCAGAGGTCCTGGGCTGGCGTGGTTACACATGGTCTGTGGTTGTGAGACCGGTTGGACATACTGCCAAATTCTCTAAAACGACATTATGGTAGAGAAATTACCATAAAATTATCTAGCAACAGCTCTGGTGGACATTCCTGCAGTCAGCATACCAATTACACGATCCCTCAAAACTTGAATCATCTCTGGCATTGTGTTGTGACAAAACTGCACATTTTAGAGTGGCCTTTTATTGTCCCCAGCACAAGGTGCACCTGTGTAATGATCATGATGTTTAATCAGCTTCAGCTCTGGGTGCCAGCCGGTTACCGCGATGCATATTACTGCCTAAACCGAGTGAGGCTCATTGTGACAGAAGTACCCCCAAGGGGTGCATAAACATGGTGGTGTTAACCCAAAGTTCTGGTGTCAAAATTGTTGCGTCTCCCACAGGTGGGTTCAATTAAGTGTCCCTTCTCCAGTGTTACACACATGTGTTACAGTGCCTTTGGAAAGTATTCTGACCCCTTGACTTTTTCCACATTTTGTTACGTTACAGCCTTATTCTAAAGTTTATTATTATTTTATTTTTTCTCGACAATCTACACAAAATAACCCATATTGTGTGTACATTAATCGGGTTCAAGTCCAGGCTCTGGTTGGGCCACTCAAAGACATTCAGAGACTTGTCCCGAAGCCACTCCTGCGTTGTCTTGGCTGTGTGCTTAGGGTCGTTGTCTTGTTGGAAGGATAACCTTCGACCCAGTCTGAACTCCTGAGCACTCTGGAGCAGATTTTCATCAAATATCTCTGTACTTTGCTAGGTACATTTTTTCCTCGATCCTGACTAGTCTTGCAGTCCCTGCCGCTGAAAAACATCTCCACAGCATGATACTGCCACCACCATTCTTCACAGTAGAGATGGTGACAGGTTTCCTCCAGACGTGACACTTGGCATTCAGGCCAAAGAGTTAAATCTTGGTTTCATCAGACCAGAGAATCTTGTTTCTCATGGTCTGAGAGTCTTTTGGGTGCCTTTTGGCAAACTCCAAGTGGGCTGTCAGGTGGCATTTACAGAGTGGCTTCCGTCTGGCCACTCTACCATAAAGGCCTGATTGGTGGAGTGCTGCTTTGATTGTTATACTTCTCGATGGTTCTCGCATCTCCACAGAAGAACTCTAGAGCTCTATCAGAGTGACCATCGTGTTCTTGGTCTCCTCCCTGACCAAGGCCCTTCTCCCCCGATTGCTCAGTTTTGCCGGGCGGTCAGCTCTAGGAAGAGTCTTGGTGGTTCCAAACTTCTTCCATTTAAGAATGATGGAGGCCACTGTGTTTTTGGGGACCTTCAATGCTGCAGAAATGTTATTGGTTCCCTTCCCCAGATCTGTGCCTCGACACAATCCTGTCTCTGAGCTCTACGGACAATTCCTTCGACCTCATGGCTTGGTTTTTGCTCTGACATACACTGTCAACTGTGTGCTTTTCTAAATCATGTCCAATCAATTGATTTTACCACAGGTGGACTCCAATCAAGTTGTAGAAACATCTCAAGGATGATCAATCGAAACAGGATGCACCTGAGCTCATTTTTGAGTCTCATAGCAAAGGGTCTGAATACATACAGTTGAAGTCGGATGTTTACATACACTTAGGTTGGATTCATTAAAACTCGCTTTTCAACCACCCCACAAATTTCTTGTTAACAAACTATAGTTTTGGCAAGTCAGTTAGGACATCTACTTTGTGCATGACGCAAGTGATTTTTCCAACAATTGTTTACAGACAGATTATTTCACTTATAATTCACTGTATCGCAATTCCAGTGGGTCAGAAGTTTACATACGCTAAGTTGACTGTGCCTTTAAACAGCTTGGAAAATTCCAGAAAATTATGTCATGGCTTTAGAAGTTTCTGATAGGCTAATTGACATCATTTGAGTCAATTAGAGGTGTGTACCTGTGGATGTAATTCAAGGCCTGCCTTCAAACTCAGTGCCTCTTTGCTTGACATCATGGGAAAATCAAAAGAAATCAGCCAAGACCTCAGAAAAAAAAACTCCATAAGTCTGGTTCATCCTTGGAAGCAATTTCCAAATGCTTGAAGGTACCACGTTCAACTGTACAAACAATAGTACGCAAGTATAAACACGATGGGACCACGCAGCCGTCATACCGCTCAGGAAGGAGACGTGTTCTGTCTCCTAGAGATGAACGTACTTTGGTGCGAAAAGTGCAAATCAATCCCAGAACAACAGCAAAGGACCTTGTGAAGATCCTGGAGGAAACAGGTACAAAAGTATCTATATCCACAGTAAAATGAGTCCTATATCGACATAACCTGAAAGGCCGCTCAGCAAGGAAGAAGCCACTGCTTTAAAAAGCTAGACTACGGTTTGCACCCGACTTTATTTTAAGAATGTGAAATGTCAGAATATTAGTAGAGAGAATGATTTCTTTCAGCTTTCCATGTCTTTCATCACATTCCCAGTGTGTCAGACGTTTACATACACTCAATTAGTATTTGGTAGCATTGCCTTTAAATTGTTTAACTTGGGTCAAATTTTCTAGGGGATTGAGGTCAGGGCTTTATGATGGCCACTCCAATACCGTGACTTTCTTTTCCTTAAGCCATATTGCCACAACTTTGGAAGTATGCTTGGGGTCATTGTCCATTTGGAAGACCCATTTGCGGCCAAGCTTTAATCCCAGTAGATCTATAGATTTTCTTTGCAGTCACTAAATCACGATGATCAAAATTGGAAATACAACTATCAAAAGGTATCAGCACAATGCAACTCAATGTATTCAATGTCAAGGCTGGTCTGCTCAGAGACTTTCCATCGGCAAGCAGAAACACAATCCCCAATAGAAATAAGAAAAGGTGAATACCAGTGGAGGAACAGGACTCATATGAATGTAATGTAGACCTCAATCCGCACTAAAGCAAAGGTCTGTAATGGAAAGTCACAATGTTGGAGAGGAAGTCATTCAACTTCATTCTCTGCATCTCTGCATATCCGCAATGTTATAAAAAAAAACATTAAAATGACACAGTCCCCATTGCCTGGCTCTTTCCTTATATTATAACTGATAAAGCCATTTTCAATTTTGTGCTGTATTATTTACTGATTTCGGTAAACAGTGAACACATTTGCAACCCTTTCTCTTCTGGTGAAAACAACGCGTTAATATTCCGTGAACAAAACACTTTACAGTGAATTTTGTTTGTACAATTGTATTTAACGTTTTGCAAAAGTGGGTTTAAGATATGCAATCGAGGTACAAAGGCAAGAACATGATCAGACATTCTACAAATGTATTTAAGCATTTGATCATTGTTGTTCTGCTGTAGATACGTTCAACCACAGTTCCAAAGAATGCTTGTACGCGATTGAGAAAAACTGTAATAGAAAGTCACAATGTTGGAGATGACTTAGGAGTAACCCAAAGTTACGTAAAAGTAACCCAACTTCCTTCTCTGCATGTCTGGAATACTGTAAAAAAAATCATAACAATTAGACAGTCCCCATTGCCTAGATCATTCCATATATTGTACGTGATATGACACTGATGGGATGATTTATAATTTCGAGCCAGGTACTAAGGCAATAACATTATTATTTTGATCAGTATGATATCAGTATGATATTTGTGCATCTGTAATCTCACTCGTCGTTATTGACAATTCATTGAGGACTATACGTAATAATGGTAGCATCAAAATTCATGTGGAAGTGTTTAGAAACATATGCTATTCTTATTTACAATAAAACGGACTCCAAAATGACACAATACATTATTTACCATTCATTTCTATTGGACACAAAATGATCTGAAACACAACCAAAACAAACAGCAAATGCAGCCAAGAAGTTTATAGAGTCACAAGCTTGATGTAATTATTGCGTGCTAGGAATATGGGACCAAATGCTAAACGTTTGACTACTTTAATACACATTATGAATTTGTCTCAATACTTTTGATCCCTATCCATATGATATGGATGAAAATACCCTCAAATTGAAGTTGACAGTCTGCACTTTAACCTCATAGTCATTGTATCATTTCAAAGCCAAAGTGCTGATGTACAGAGCCAAAATAAGAAAAGATTATTCACTGTCCCAATATTTACGGAGGGCTCTCTGTAAGTTGTTCCCTGCTGGTTTTTTTCTGACTTAAAATGTTTTGTTGTTCTGATATGATATGTGAGTCAGGCTGGATATGTTTGACTAATAGGGAGTTAACTATCAGTTTGAAAAACGAGATACATCCTCTGTCTTGGACTTTATCCAGTGTGACAAATGAGAAGGTCATGAACTTTTCTCAGTCAATTTATTTCTCTGTAAGATTGCGTAGGCACGCCAGATGAAACATTTTCATGAGTGCTGTGATAATACTTGAGGCTTAATAAACGTGATTTACGTTATCAAATCATTGAGGTGGCCACGTCTCCTCAACCAGATAAAACGGCTTTATGTTCAGTGGACTGTACAAATCAGGACGGAAACCGTTCCGGCTTCCTCCAGTCCAGACACAAAGTCAACAGAAGCAGCACTTTGTGGCAGTACTTCCCGCCAAATCTCTGCCTGCCCCGTGCTTTTCTGTCCACCCTCACCATGGTAACCGGCCACCTTGTGTTGCTCCGAGCCACGTGAGGGGCCTTCCTTTTGAAACGAAGCTGAAAACTCGCTACTTATCCTGAGGCAATTGATTCTGGCATGTCCCCCGCATAGAGAGCTCCATTGTGTGCCCATTTGAAATGGCTGTTTTCTTTGACTTTAGGGAGACTCTAAAAAGAGTGCACAAAGCACAGTTAAAGTCTGTTTATAAGGGATTGTGGTTTTGGTGTCATGTCTTGGTTTAGCCGCTAGATGCCCTCATAATGTTAGTCTGGAGGTGTTTTGTAGCTGTCAGCTTAGCACTGTCAATGACCTGGCCGTGGCACGTATAGCCCTATGACGTTTATTAATGTGGACCAAAAAGCAATGAGACACGTCAGACAGGATTCGTTAAAAGCAATCAATCGGCCATTGAAAGGACCATATTATCACAGATAGAACTATGAGACAGATATTTCACCGGATGCACAAATGTGAAGCATCCACTTGCCGTGTCCACTCACTACCAAATACGGTAGTGAGAGAAAGCCCACTGGCCGGCAGTGGGAGAAGATGGAAAGATGCATTTTGGCCGACATTCTGCCAATTTTCTCAGTGATGAAACATTGGATTTCAATACAGTTTTTTGTTCCCAAAACTAAAATATGTTATGAACAGAGTGGACTACGTATTGCAGACTTCAACCTTTCCAAAACCTTAAAAAAAATTATATTTAGAAGAAGTGCAAAGGCGAATTGAGTTATTGCACAAGCGCACTACACAGAGCAGGCGTTCCCTAACAGAAATATGGAGATGTATGCTAGAATGCCCACCTCCTTGCTTGTTCTGCCCGCTATGACTCATTTCTTCCCATTGGAAACAACAGGCTGTGGTCTATCTTGGTTTAGTTGTAAAAAATTGTTGATATTATTCTGCCAGCCTTTTTGGTTCAATTCCAGACCCGGTATCTCTTTGTTTTTCTTTGTTTCTGTCCCAGTGCTCGTGTTATCTTGCAAGGGTTTTCAAATGTAAGATTGAGGAGGGTTGTGTTCGGTCACGCCCCATGGCCTCAATGACCTTTTGTACTTTAATGTGCTGGTTTATGGTAGGAGAAAGCCCGCGAAGCTGTAGCCAATAGGAGGCCAGCACTGGGGGAACTAGCAGCTGGGCGAGAATTCCTGGCTGCTGTACAGTTCTGACAAAGGGAGGAACTGTTTCCCGCCAGCTCTATGCAAATCCCCGGAGTTCTGCCAGGGACACATTCTTCCGAGCGCGCCCTCTTCCTCCGAACCGGGAGGGGGAAGGAAAGAGACAGATCAGGAACCCCAAAGTCGGAGTAGAGCAATTTTGTAACTCCTGCCTCCTCAGACGTTTCCGGTTTCCTGGCGTTATTTGGTCTGTTTAAATTTTATGAATGGCCGAATTACTGTGCAGAGCATCTGATAATGGACTTATTATTCACTGTTACATTTTAGTCATTAATCCGACTTGTATTATAGTGGATTGTAATCACTGACGTTATATTAACGGTTTTCCACATTGTTCTGTATCATTGCTGAATTAACACGGCTATTATAGTTTGTGGTTGCATGCTTAGACCCTTCTCCCCAAATCTGTCATTCTGCCCCTGAACAAGGCAGTTAACCCACCGTTCCTAGGCCGTCATCGAAAATAAGAATTTGTTCTTAACTGACTTGCCTAGTTAAAAAAAGGTGAAATAAAATAGAAACTGCCTAGACATCGAAATGGAGCGTTTACTTGCTTTTTGTCATTTAGCCACAGTTTCCCTCAGTTTTCTACACTCCAAAACAGAATGTGCACAAAAACAAAGAAGCACTGACTCTATGACATGAAGAAAACAAAGCTCAACCAGCCCCAAGATAGTCAGTCATAGTTTGTTGTGAAAAGCACATGTGCAGCCCAAGTCACACCTCCCTGAATGACAACCTGATCACTATCTGTCCTCCTCTGCAAGTTGCACTGCCTTTCCCTCCCGCTCCTCCCACCCCCTCCTCCTCATTCTCTCTTTCTCTCGCTCCCTCCTCCTTATCATTGAGCTGTCTGTCAACACTCCCACCACTTTCCCACCAGTTGAGCAGCACGTGAGCGCTCCCAGGTGTGGCCTCCACACACACGGATAAGGTCGGCCCCTCAGAGGCCCCTCTCTCTTCCCTCATGCTGTTGCCTTCAGGGCTCAACAAGAGAGACAGTGCTTAACATAAACCACCCCCCCCACCCCTCTAACCCCAAGGGCCTTTTCAGTGAATCAAGGATTTACAAATGCTAAAACCACTCTTCCCTTCCACCTCCCTACACAGCCATGTCTAAGACAGAATGTGGTCAAATGACAGTGCTGTTGGGTCATTTTGAATGACAGTCATCATCGGTGAAGCTGGAGTGGCTCCACTGATATACAGTGCCTTCAGAAAGTATTCACACCCCGTTACTTTTTCCATATTTTGTTGTGGGAAAAGTGGATTAAATTGAGATTTTGTGTCAGTGCTCTACACACAATATCCCATAATGTCAAAGTGGAATTATATTTTTAGAAATGTTTACACATGAATTAAAAATGAAAATCTGAAATGTCTTGAGTCAACCCTTTTGTTAGGGCAAGTCTAAATAAGTTCAGGTGTAAAAATCTGTTTAAAAGTCACTTTAGTTGCATGGACTAATAATAGTGTTTAACATGATTTTTTTAATGACTACCCCATCTCTGTACCCCACACATACAATTAATTATCTGTAAGGTCCCTAAGTCGAGCAGTGAATTTCAAGCACAGATTCAATCACAAAGACCAGAGTTTTTCCTATGGCTCACAAAGTAGGGCATCTATTGGTAGATGGGTATTAAAAAGCATACATTGAATATCCCCTTTGAGCATGGTCAGTTTTTCATTAGGTTGGTGTAGAATAAAAAATGTAAGTAAAACTTCAAAAAATTTGGCAAAAAATGTACTTTATGTCCTGAATACATAGCGTTATGTTTGGTGCAAATCCAACACAACACATCACTGAGAACCACTCTTCATATTTTCAAGAATGGTGGTGGCTGCATCATGTTCTTTTTTAAATATTTTTTATTTAACTATGCTTGAGAGTTTATTAGGATACAAATAAATGGAATAGAGCTAAGCACAGGCAAAAAATCATAGAGGGAAACTTGGTTCAGTCTGCTTTCCAATAGACACTGGGAGACAAATTCACCTTTCAGCAGAACAATAACCTAAAATATGCCCTGGAGTTGCTTACCAAGATGACATTGAATGTTCCTGAGTGGCCTAGTTACAGTTTTGACTTCAATTGCCTTTAAAATCTATGGCAAGACTTGAAAATGTCTGTCAAGCAATAATCAACAACCAACTTGACAGCACTTGAGATTTCTTTTTTTACAATAATGTGCAAATATTGTACAATCCAGGTGTACAAATATCTTCGAGACTTGCCCAGAAAGACTCACAGCTGTAATCGCTGCCAAAGGTGCTTCTACAAAGTATTGACATAGGTGTGAATACTTATGTAAATTAGATATTTCTGTATTTCATTTTCAAGAAATGTGCAAACATGAAGAAAAAAAACATGTTTTCACTTTGTAATTATGGGGTATTGTGTGTGGGCCGGTGACACAACATTTAATCAAATTTAAATTCAGACTGTAAGACATTTTTTTTTGAAAAAGTCAAGGGGTGTGAATACTTTCTGAAGACACTGTATGTGATTTTCTGTTCTAAGAAAGATTATGACACAATGATTGCCTGATGATCTTCCTTCTGCTTTCCTGAATTTTCCAATACCTCTATAATGCATTTCAATCACTTGAAAGCGTACTTAATTCATACTTAAATTTGGCGTGACCTGATTTGACGTATCTTTGTGTGATTTTTAAGGTCAGATTCAAAAGTGTGTGTTGTGTGTGAGAGAGAGAGAGAGAGAGAGAGAGAGAATAAGAGTGTGAGGGTTGAAGGGAAATTATGAAACACGGAGAGACACGAAATTTACATTATTTCATGAGTGTTTTTCTTTCTTTATTGTTAACATTTTAGGCTCATCCATGAGTACATTCCACTGTGTAGGCCTAATGACAATTGCCGAATATCATTTTATGGTGTTTGTAACAGATGTCTCTTTCCATTCATCAAATGGTGGGTGTCCTGTTTTGATGCTGGAATTATGGAGTGGATGAAGGTCCACAGGCAGCCTACTTTTGAAGTGATTTTTTTTAACAATAAGATGTAATACATTTGTACTGTTAAATGACATGTCTACTATTAGGCCCATAAAGTTTTTGCATGCACGTGCAAGTGCGTGCACCCAATAGAGGCTTTGGGCTAAGACCCAAATATCATCAAATCCTTGCAACGCCCCTGGATCTAGCTATATGCTACAATCCAAAATGAATGGTAAAGATAAGTACCATATCCTTTCCAGATTTTCTGTGTTTATCTTCTCCATTCATTTAGGGTTGAGGTAAAAAAAATATAAAAAGTTTTATTGTCACATACACCAGATAGGTGCAGTGAAATGTATTGTTTTACAGAGTACTATGGCACCCTTGTCGGCTCAGATATTTGAACCAGCAACCTTTCGGTTACTGGTCCAATGCTCTAACCACTAGGATACCTGCTGCGCTAGAATAGCATAACAGCTCACAAGGTCTTTGGACTCATCTTGACTTAATACTACTTTGGATATCTGAAAACATCTGACGATCGTTTGATTGTGGTATGTAATGTCCCTTTAACCCTCCCAGACGAGGTGGAAAGAAGCTGGAAGTGACACTGTACTCCAGAGACACAGTAAACTCCATATGGCAGCTCTCCTCCCCTCCCCTTCTGCTCTGTCTCCCCATTGCTACATGGCTTCTGTAATGTTCTTGTTTCTGTTGAGGGTTAAGAAGACACTACAGCTGCATGGCTAGGTTGCTACATCCAAAGCAGCAGCAGCAGCCAGGGCGCGGGGGGCTGTGAGCAGGGCGGCCCTTTACCAGAAACGGAGCTTAGTCATAAACCTCAGACGCCCTCCAGGACTGCGCTGGCGGTCTTCCGAGTGGAGGAGGAGGAGGAGGGAGCCAGGCAGAACGGCCCTGTCATTACAGAACATATTGACATATGAAGAGACACCTACACATACTGTACATGCAGTATGTACACACACACCCACACACACGAGTATAAATAGAACCGGTGCAGTGCAGGCAAAAGCAGGGCTCTAAAGTGAGACTAAATATTTTGCTGTGTGACCAGGAGCTTTACTTTGAGAGCACTGTGGAAAACTATGAAAACATCTCCCATATAATAATTGTTGTAATGATAAGGTTTTGCTGTACCGTTGTTTCCAAGTGCCCTAGAGAAACAAGCGAGTGATTCGTTAGCATCATGGTTACTCCATTACTACATGGAAAACGGCTTGCTTCTATTTTCTGGTGCTCCTAAATTTCATGTGGTACTCCTAAATTGGGAGTACCAGTGCTACCAAGATTTCATTTTCCTTTTCTTTCAACTCAGACTGGCACTGTATTTGAACCATCTGTCATAATGCCAACATAAGGCTGTCAAGAGATTAACATTACACATGTCATTAGGAGTCACAACAGACTTTAATTGTATTATTGGAGAGAAATAATCATATCTAGCAATGTTTGTTTGGGCAGGTCATTTTGATGTCTAATCTAATTCCTCAGAACTCATTTGATCCTCTTCACTGAGCTCAAACCCCAATCCAGTGCAGAGTCACATTATGGCTATGTCAAACATGACCTCGCAATGGATCAGAGAGAGCAAACAGAATGACTGACTTACTGACTGTTCTCTCTCTGATGTCGCCCGTGTGTCTCTGGCCGCTTGGCGCCTGGTCTGCTAGCTCTGGACCTGGGAACCCCAGGGAAAGTGAACAGACGGTGTTTGTTCACCCCCATGATGCCAGCTAACGGGGCACTCTAATCTCTATTTCCAACCACTGGCATTCTCCCGTTTCCGTAGAACCAAAGAAGCCGAGCGCGTTTGAAGTGGGATACGGCAGAGTTAAACAAGGGGTTAATCATTAACGCTTCTTCAGAAGACCGCATGTCCAACAGGTCCAAACCACTGAGGTTGGTGGACCCACTCGACCCCCCCCCCCCCCCCCCCCCCCTCCCCTCATTCCGCTTAGCCTTGGAGTAGCTTCTTGATCCAACTGCACATTTCGTCCGTTGGTGAATCCGAGTTGTGCCTGTATGTTTTTACTAACCTGGTCAACCAGACTGACCGCTGTGCTCATCTTTATGTCACTTCAAGTCTTTGTCTGGTTCACAAGCTTTTACAGGTTTTCATCAGCTTTTTAAAATGATTTTAAAAACCATTATCTGCTCTTATCAACACTGAATCTCGGTTGGGTGTGCAGGGGCCAGTTGGTGAGTAAGGTGTGGAATAAAATTTAACAATTGGAATGGGGGATTTGAAATAGAAAATCATAAAGTTCTCTGGCACTTAGTGGATCCATTTTTTATTATGTAGTTCAAACAGTTAAGTTTTAACAGCACGTTTATGGCACAACCCGTTGCATTGCAACACTAAGTGCAATAATGTAGTAGCGAGATGGCTTGGTTCCAAATAGAAGTGTCATTTCTGCCCCTGAATGTTCTGTAATTATGTCCAAAATATCAAACGGATTCTGATGAATATCTGCCATCTAAATAAGTTTGAGCGACTGTAATAATCACTCAGACCAATGGAAAACTACCAGATAACCATCACTACATTTTCAAACTCGTGTCTGTGAGCGTTCTGGAAATGTTCTGCACGCCAGATGTCCTAAAAGGCGACCTCCACAGACGCTAATTAGCATGTATCTAAGAAAGAATGCTAATAAAGTGTCAGGGGGTAGGATGTTGTGCTGTAGTCTAGTACACAAGAGCTATAAAGCTTGCAGGGTCAGGGAGTTCAATCATTTCATGTTTGTTCCACTGCTGCCTGGTCACCCTGCCGTGTTGTTATGTGTGTCCGAAGGGCACCAAGAGAGTCATGGCACTGTTCCCTGTCAGCAGCCAGCCAACTGATATCAGATGTCAAGAGGACAGCCATCAATGGATGATGAAACACAACTCCACTCCTATCAGGCCCCCTGACAACAGTCACTCCAGGCAGGCTCACCACACCTCGTATCTCCACTGACATGACATGCTTGTTGCATAATCATTTTCCATAGAATAGATTAGAGTGTCGTTGTGCAACACCTATACCGGCTGCATCGAGGTCCTGGTCTCAGATCAGTTTGTGCTGTATAATCAACTCCTATGGATACAGAGCAAACAGATCTGGTGAGACCTTTGATCATAGAACTGTCACAAATTAACAATGTTTATAATGCACTCGTAATTATGTGCAGTTAATGTCTTGTAGTGACTGTAGGTTGTATTCTGTATAATGTGTAACTACATGCACGATAGACATTGCTGGGTATACATTGATAACACATCTAACTTGCCCTTGCACATGTGTGTAGGTGCAGATTTTCTCACTGTAGGGATTAGACTGGAATGAAGATGTATAGTATAGGCCAATGGAGGCTCCTCAGAGGAGGAAGGGGAGGACCATCCTACTCAGTAAATTTCATAAAAATAAAAATGTTAAAAACAGGAACATTTATATTTTGGGGGATAAAACTATGCTGAAAATAATCACGTCACCAAACAATTGATTAAAACACTATTTTGCAGTGAAGGTCAAACGTAGCCTCAACAGCACTTTGTAGGGTAGCACCATTTTGTAGGGTAGCTGAAGAACAGCTAGCTTCCGTCCTCCTCTGGGTACATTGACTTCAATACAATGACCTAGGAGGCTCATGGTTCTCACCCCCTTCCATAGACTTACACAGTAATTATGACAACTTCCGGAGGACATCCTCCAAGCTATCATAGCTCTTGCAGCATGAACTGATATGTTATCCACCCAATCAAAGGGTAAGATAATTAATCTAGTACTGAAAGCATAAGCTACAGCTAGCTAGCACTGCAGTGCATAAAATGCAGTGAGTAGTTGAAAAAATTAAGGAGAAGCAAGTGTCATTTTTTTCACTTTCAGTTTCACTTACTTAGCTAGCAAATACAGCTAGCTAGTTTAGCCTACTCAACATCCTGTTCAAACAGAGATATGCTGTGTTAGTTAGCTGGCTATGTCTATCCAACAAAATACTGGAACTCTTCCAAGTCAAGGTAAGCTTTTGGTTTTAATAATTTATTGCCACCAGGGCCTGCCGGTGTAAGTGCTAAACTGCTTACTGACTATACACTGTAACATTACTGCATGATTGTAGCGGTTTACTAAGGCGTTAGTTCTATTAGCTATGTTGACTATGACGTTACTTTAGCTAATATGGTGACAACGATGTAGGCCGTGTAGAGGTTATGATATGATTTGGCTTGGAAAGGTTTTTTCGAGAGGAGGAGAGCGCATAGATGTGAGAAGGAATACAATGCGAGAAGGCTGCTATGAAAGTCAACTGTGTTAACACGTGATCAGTGGTGTATTCATTCCGCCGATTCTGTTGAAAAACATTTCTTAAACGGAAGCAAACAAAACAGGGATAAACATACCTGAATTTGTCCAATAGAAACTCTAATTTGCAACTGTTGGACTAATGATTACACCCTACATCAGCTAGATGCAGGCAAGAGTGTGCAATGCAGTATTGAATGTGTCACTGTCTGTCCCTGTGTCACTGTCTGTCACCTCAAATGGTTCTCTTGACCTGTGTGCACCTATGGTGTATACTTTCATTCATAGGCTAGGTTGTAGCACACCTCATGATGGGTATAGGGACAATTTGAGTATCATGTAGTAGCCTAAACCTATCACTGTTACGTTGAACTGGGTGAATGGAATATGAATGACAGTCATCCAATATGCTGTAATAGAAATAAGGCCATGCTCATTAAAAAAAAGTGTCCTCCCACATCTTAAACAGCACTGACCATCACTGGTATAAGCCTACTCATGATACATAACCTATAGCCAGGTAACATAAATAATGAATGAATGATGACGTGTAACTAACTGCACGTGTGATATGGTGTTTGAGTCTTAAGTCGGCAGGTCCACACTGGGCTAACACATCCAACACTTGTGTGCGTTCATGTTTTTTCACCATGAATGGACTGACTCTTCTGGGCCAGGTCAGTGAGATAAGGTGGGCCTCTACGGTACTATATCACAGTTCAAAGGCCAGGCCTGCGTGGCTCTACAACTTAACAGTACTTATCCATCACAGTTCAATGGGTTGTCACTTCCGGAGGTCACCGTCACCTTATGTGGGTCAGAAAGGGAGATGGAAGGGCCTCCCGGGTGGCGCAGTGGTCTAAGGCACTGCATTGCAGTGCTAGCTGTGCCACCAGAGACTCTGGGTTCGAGCCCAGGCTCTGTTGCAGCCGGCCGCGACCGGGAGGCCCATGGGGCGGCGCACAATTGGCCTAGCGTCGTCCGGGTTAGAGAAGGTTTGGCCAGCAGGGATATCCTTGTCTCATCGCGCACTAGTGACTCCTGTGGCGGGCCGGGCGCAGTGCACGCTGACCAGGTCGCTAGGTGTACGGTGTTTCCTCCGACACATTGGTGCGGCTGGCTTCCGGGTTGTATGCTTGGTTGGGTTGTGTTTCGGAGGACGCATGGCTCTCGACCTTTGCCTCTCCCGAATCCGTGCGGGAGTTGTAGCGATGAGACAAGACAGTAACGACTAACAATTGGATACCACGAAATTGGGGAGAAAAAGGGGGTAAAAAAAGAAAAGAAAGGGGGGGGGGGAACCCCGACAGAGGCTGGTTCTGAAATTGGGCAGGGCAGTGTCGATTTGTATTTTTCAACCACCTTGTCTGTATTTTTTACACAATGGAACCAATGAAATAGTCCTACAAGTGCAACCCTTGCCCATCTAGATCAGGCTCGACCTGGCAGGTTCAATCAAACACTCAAATATTTGAAAGAATACAAATAGTATTTGAACCCTTGGCCGTGTTTGAATACGGTTAGAATGCCTCCTTCCTTTTTTCCACTAATTGGAGCAATCACAGATCAAACATGATTGGAATTGTGAAAGCAAGGGTCTCTCGGTTTTATTTAACCAATGCGGACATGTCACATCTGTGATTACTTTAAGGAAGGAAGGATGCATTTTTAAACTATTCCAACACGGCCCAGGTCAGGTGCTGAAGTGTATTTCTCCTCCGGTCTATCCATATATCCATTGACCAGAGGGCTTTCTGTATACCTGTCCTGTGCAGGTGTATAAGTACTTATCTCCTTATGCAAACACTGGCAGCTGAGTTTACCAGACTACTTGCAAATGGAAAACCCTTAAGCCGGTGAGTGACTCACCCTATCAAACAAAACGTTATCACACATATACCTACAAAAGATAGCACTATGTTTCTCCTAGGCCACATAATATCACACAGTAAAACTTTGGGTAAACACTTGACCAGCCTCTTATGGGAATAGGACCATATGTAATACACTACCGTTCAAAAGTTTGGGGTCACTTAGAAATGTCCTTGTTTTTGAAAGAAAAGCATAATTTTTGTCCATTAAAATGACTATTGTAGCTGGAAACGGCTGATTTTTTTATGGAATATCTACATAGGCGTACAGAGGCCCATTATCAGCAACCATCACTCCTGTGTTCCAATGGCATGTTGTGTGAGCTAATCCAAGTTTATCATTTTAAAAGGCTAATTGATCATTAGAAAACCCTTTTGCAATTATGTTAGCACAGGTGAAAACATTTGTCCTGATTAAAGAAGCAATAAAACTGTCCTTCTTTAGACTAGTTGAGTATCTGGAGCATCAGCATTTGTGGGTTCGATTACAGGCTCAAAATGGCCAGAAACAAATAGCTTTCTTCTGAAACCCGTCAGTCTATTCTTGTTCTGAGAAATAAAGGCTATTCAATGCGAGAAATTGCCAAGAAACTGAAGATCTCGTACAACGCTGTGTACTACTCCATTCACAGAACAGCGCAAACTGGCTCTAACCAGAATAGAAAGATGAGCGGGAGGCCCCGGTGCACAACTGTGCAAGAGGTAGAAGTACATTTGAGTGTCTAGTTTGAGAAACAGATGCCTCACAGGTCCTAAACTGGCAGCTTCATTAAATAGTACCCGCAAAACACCAGTCTCAACGTCAACAGTGAAGAGGCGACTCTGGGATGCTGGTCTTTTGCCCATCTTAATCTTACATTTTTATTGGCCAGTCTGAGAGATGGCTTTTTCTTTTCAACTCTGCCTAGAAGGCCAGCATCCCGGAGTCGCCTCTTCACTGTTGATGTTGAGACTGGTGTTTGCGGGTACTATTAAATGAAGCTGCCAGCAGTTTCCAGCTACAGTAGTCATTTACAACATTAACAATGTCTACACTGAATTTCTGATCAATTTGATGTTATTTCAATGGACAAAAAACAAGGACATTTCTAAGTGCCCCCAAACTTTTGAACAGTAGTGTATATTGCTGGTGTTTTTAATAGATGTCTTTGGGCTACATGTTATATGGTTAGTCATAAGTTACAGTTAGTCATAACTTATGACTAACCAACCTGATGAGTATGAATTACATATTGTTTCAGGATAATTAGCTGATTAATAGCATATTGATTTATGTTTCTGATCATGATCTAGGCCCCATATGTATCAAGCTTCTCAGAGTAATGTTGATCTATGATCAGGTCCCCTCTGTCCATGTAATCTCATTCATTATGAGATGTTGTTATTGTCCTCCACAATGAAATATGGGGGGGACAACTATGGATCTGTCTCTGTACATATGAACGTTAGTATGTACATTAGTCACATGCAATATCTCAGACACCACTGGCCCGATTTTGACTAAACTTCGCGAATGATGCATAAATGATGCGTCTTTGTCACGATCGTTGTTAGGTGAAAGAGTGGACCAAGGCGCAGCGTGATATAGATACATCTTCTCTTTTTAATGAAGAAGAAACAAACACGAACACAAACTAAACAAAAAAAACAACAAAACGACCGTGAAGCTATAAACGAAAGTGCAGACACAAGCTACTGACGTCAAACATAGACATAGACAATTACCCACAACCTACCTAATGCCTATGGCTGCCTTAAATATGGCTCCCAATCAGAAACAACGATAGACAGCTGTCTCTGATTGAGAACCATTCCAGGCAACCATAGACTTACCTAAACACCTACACTGAACACAACCCCAAGAACTCTACAAAAACTCCCTAGACAATACAACCACCCAAGACGAGACAAACACACACAAACATCCCCCATGTCACACCCTGACCTAACTAAAATAATACAGAAAACAAAGATAACTAAGGCCAGGGCGTGACAGTAAAGGGGGGGAGGGTCCGGGTGGGCCTTCTTACGGCGGCGGCTCGGGTGCGGGACGTGGCCCCCACTTCACCCTAGTCACTACCCGCTTTGGTGGCGCATCTGGAGCGGCGACCCTTTCAGCGAGTCCTGGACTGAATACCATCCTAGAGGGCGCCACTGGACTGAGGGGCAGCTCCGGACTGAGGGGTAGCTCCGGACTGAGGGGCAGCTCATGACTGGCGGACGGCTCTGGCAGATCCTGGCTGGCGGGCGGCTCTGGCAGATCCTGGCTGGCGGGCGGCTCTGGCAGATCCTGGCTGGCGGGCGGCTCTGGCAGATCCTGGCTGGCGGGCGGCTCTGGCAGATCCTGGATGGCGGGCGGCTCTGGCTGCTCCTGGATGGCGGGCGGCTCTGGCTGCTCCTGGCTGGCGGGCGGCTCTGGCTGCTCCTGGCTGGCGGGCGGCTCTGGCTGCTCCTGGCTGGCGGGCCGCTCTGGCAGATCCTGGATGGCGGGCGGCTCTGGCAGATCCTGGCTGGCGGGCGGCTCTGGCTGCTCCTGGCTGGCGGGCGGCTCTGGCTGCTCCTGGCTGGCGGGCTGCTCTGGCTGCTCCTGGCTGGCGGGCGGCTCTGGCTGCTCCTGGCTGGCGGGCGGCTCTGGCTGCTCCTGGCTGGCGGGCGGCTCTGGCTGCTCCTGGCTGGCGGGCGGCTCCTGGCTGGCGGGCGGCTCCTGACTGGCGGGCGGCTCCTGACTGGCGGGCGGCTCCTGGCTGGCGGGCGGCTCTGGCTGCTCCTGACTGGCGGGCGGCTCTGGCTGCTCCTGACTGGCGGGCGGCTCTGGCTGCTCCTGACTGGCGGGCGGCTCTGGCTGCTCCTGACTGGCGGGCGGCTCTGGCTGCTCCTGACTGGCGGGCGGCTCTGGCTGCTCCTGACTGGCGGGCGGCTCTGGCTGCTCCTGACTGGCGGGCGGCTCTGGCTGCTCCTGACTGGCGGGCGGCTCTGGCTGCTCCTGACTGGCGGCTTTGAAGGCTCAGGACAGACGGGCGGCTTTGAAGGCTCAGGACAGACGGGCGGCTTTGAAGGTTCAGGACAGACGGGCGGCTCAGACGGCGCTTGGCAGACGGACAGCTCAGACGGGTTTGGGCAGACGGGCAGTGCAGGCAACGCTGGGCAGACGGACAGCGCAGACGGCGCTGGGCAGACGGCAGACTCTGGCTGGCTGAGGCGCACAGTAGGCCTGGTGCATGGTGCCGGAACTGGTGGTACCGGGCTAAGGACACGCACCTCAAGGCTAGTGCGGGGAGCAGCAACAGGGCGCACAGGACTCTGGAGACGCACAGGAGGCTTGGTGCGTGGTGCCGGAACTGTTGTTACTGGGCTGGAGACACGCACCACTGGGCGAGTGCGTGGAGGAGGAACAGGGCTCTGGAGACACACTGGAAGCCTGGTGCGTGGTGTTGGCACTGGTGGTACTGGGCTGGGGCGGGGAGGTGGCGCCGGATATACCGGACCGTGCAGGTGTACTGGCTCCCTTGAGCACCGAGCCTGCCCAACCTTACCTGGTTGAATGCTCCCTGTAGCCCGACCAGTGCGGGGAGGTGGAATAACCCGCACTGGGCTGTGTTGGCAAACCGGGGACACCATGCGTAAGGCTGGTGCCATGTATGCCGGCCCGAGGAGACGCAATGGAGACCAGACGCGTTGAGCCGGCTTCATGGCACCTGGCTCAATGCCCAATCTAGCCCGGCAGATACGTGGAGCTGGAATGTACCGCACCGGGCTGAGCACACGTACAGGAGACACCGTGCGCTCTACCGCATAACACGGTGTCTGCCCGCACTCTCGCTTCCCACGGTAAGCACGGGGAGTTGGCGCAGGTCTCCTACCTGACTTCGCCACACTCCCTTGTAGCCCCCCCCCAAGAAATTTTTGGGTTTGACTCTCCGGCTTCCAGCCTCGCTTCCGTGCTGCCTCCTCATATCGCCTCCTCTCGGCTTTAGCTGCCTCCAGCTCTTCACGAGGGAGGCGATATTCTCCCGGTTGTGCCCAAGGTCCCTTACCGTCCAGTATTTCTTCCCAAGTCCAAGAATCCTGTGTGCGCTGCTCCTGCTGCTGCTTATCACGCTGCTTGGTCCTGGTATGGTGGGTAATTCTGTCACGATCGTTGTTAGGTGAAAGAGTGGACCAAGGCGCAGCGTGATATAGATACATCTTCTCTTTTTAATGAAGAAGAAACAAACACGAACACAAACTAAACAAAAAAAACAACAAAACGACCGTGAAGCTATAAACGAAAGTGCAGACACAAGCTACTGACGTCAAACATAGACATAGACAATTACCCACAACCTACCTAATGCCTATGGCTGCCTTAAATATGGCTCCCAATCAGAAACAACGATAGACAGCTGTCTCTGATTGAGAACCATTCCAGGCAACCATAGACTTACCTAAACACCTACACTGAACACAACCCCAAGAACTCTACAAAAACCCCTAGACAATACAACCACCCAAGACGAGACAAACACACACAAACATCCCCCATGTCACACCCTGACCTAACTAAAATAATACAGAAAACAAAGATAACTAAGGCCAGGGCGTGACAGTCTTGCCATAGAGCTATGGCTTTTACAAAAGGATTACGCCAAGGTGGGCGCTATAGTCATCAACTGATATAAAACATTTGGAACAAGTATATCTCCTGTTCCGTTTGAGCTACAGTCAGGACATGTTGTACATATATGCATCTCCTCAGCAACAAATGTCCCATAAGGACCTATAAGCTCAGCCCATTACAGTTTTAAATCAATGCATCTTCCTATCAACCAGTGGAATCCGTTCTCTGACATCCCGTCCATTGTGAGCTATCAAGTTTTGAGTTTCAGGAGGGAGAAAATACTTGATTTAATTTTGTACTTATTTGAGAAGAAATGGGGAATTATTTAAGAAAAGTGAAAAGGTGCCAATAAATGGCACAACTTCTGTTGTGCCATTTAACAAAGCACTTAACCCCTAACCTTCTCTGCAGTTGACTCGGTGTAATGTATTTGCGTACGTTTATTCCGGCCTTAGGGAGGAGGTCAGTGATGTTGGTTGTGAGAGACTTGCGTCTGCATTGTGCTGGTACTGACTGAAGGGCTGTTCCTTTCTCTGATGCTGAAGGCATGAATCAGCCTGCTAACTGCGTAGGTCTTCAGGCACCCAGCCCACTAGCTGCCTGCTCCCACGGGATCTCACCAATTACTGCTAACCACACTCTGGCCTGTGGCTCTCTCAATCGAGTCTGTCAGCTAACTATATAATTTAGATGAGCGTGCTTACACAGGAGGTTGGTGGCACCTTAATTGGGGAGAACGGGCTCGTGGTAATGACTGGAGCGGGTTCAGTGGAACGGTATCAAATACATGAAACACATGGTTGCTCCATTCCGGACATTATTATGAGCTGTTCTCCCCTCAGCAGAGTGCCCACATTAACCCTGGCACTGCCCGACACAGATGGTAACGAGTATTGAGTGTGCCCACAATGAGAGGGAGCATCCTGACATGTAGAACGATTGAGCACAGGGGAGTTCAAGCGTGACAGCTCTGGCAGGTTTGAATAGAGATTTAAGGACTTCTAAAAAGCCACGCCCTGAAATTCTTGAGTCACAATTTACACAGCAGTAGCCTATCCTGTAGGGTTTTCTCACTCGGTGTTGAGAAACGTGGCGGCTCCAATGGCGTTGCGCAATCCCTCTTTCTCCCACTCCTGTGGGAAAATATCTAAGGATTTCAAAAGGCTCAAACGGGTGCTATCTACTTAAACCCTACACGGCATCCATTAGATAATGTGTAAATAAAATAAAATAATTTCCTCAAAGAGTTATTCAGTGGCTGACCTAGTTTCAACTGTTCTGTCTGCGGCTAAGGAACCCTGATCTGTTCACTGGACATGCTACCTTGTACTGGACCTGCTATTTTTTACTCTCTCTCTCTTTCTACCGCACTGGCTGTCTCGACCTCTGAATGCTCGGCTATTTAAAAGCCAACTGACATTTACTCCTGAGAAACTGACCTGTTGCACCCTCTACAACCACTGTGATTATTATTTGACCCTGCTGGTCATCTATGAACGTTTGAACATCTTGAAGTTATAATCTCCACCCGGCACAGCCAGACGAGGACTGGCCACCCCTCCGAGCCCGGTTCCTCTCTAGGTTTCTTCCTAGGTTCCTGCCTTTCTAGGGAATTTTTACTAGCATCGTTCTACATCTGCATTGCTTGCTGTTTGGGGTTTCAGGCTCGGTTTCTGTATAGCACTGACATCTGCTGATGTAAAAAGGGCTTTATAAATACATTTGATTGATTGATTGACTGGGAGTCATTCACAACTTGTACAGCCTTGCTAAATACACACAGCCAACCCTCTACTAGTGAATGACTTTCTATGGCTTCGGATGGGGTCAGGTTTGAGTTGCAGTGTGTTTACTGCAGTTTGGCAACCTTGTTCTATTTCCCCTTATGTGAGAGATAAACAAGTGATTCAAGTCTGCAGATAGGGAAGCACTAGTAATGTTTTAATAAACCACATTATAATTATGTTGCTCCAAAATCATATTTCTAGTTTGGCAGATCAAAAGTCAACAAGTATGTCGAGCAAAGTTGCACCTCAATGCACTTCAAATAGCAGTTTATGTGAAACAAAATGAAATTCTCCTTGAAAGAACAAAGGACGATGAAAGAGGTGCTTGTGTTCCTCTTGCAGGATGTGGTCACAACTATTTCGGAGACTTGTGAAGACGTTGTCGAAGGAGCCAGCTGTCTTGGCGATCTCTACTTCAACATAGAACAGACAAACGTGTGACAGAACATTTTCTCTTGAATCACCATTATGAGCAATGCCAATATATCAGATGTTATACCCCTCCGAAAAAGAACCCCCTTTAGCTGAGCATATTTCTCTCCAAACACTCTAAGTGTAGAAGATTAATGGTATTGAGCTGAAAGTCTTAAATTGAGCACAGTGACTTATGGGGATTGTTCTCCCATACAGCTTGACTCATGGAATCATACCTGTGGGCAAAGAGAGGGCTGTAGTGTTTTTAGTGCTAAATGTCACAAAACTACAGGACTGAGTCACTCACTGTGAAAGTATTTCAAGGGGACTGACTCACAGAAAGGTATCTGTTTGGATATGCGGTGCCGGCCTTGGTTCCAGAACCTGTAAGGAATTGAGTTAAGCTGTTGTAACCTTGGCTTTTTTTAGCAGGAACATAAATGCATAAAATGCACATTAATTTGCATATAAGTATGTCAATACAAGGACAAACTGGTAGTGTTGGTTAATATTTAATTAAAACCCTTATTTAAATCACAACTTGCCTTTCAACAACATGTCTTCTGTAGCGGCAAAAAATGTGCTCTCTACGAGAACAAAAAGTCACCCCGAGACATTGTCTTCAAGCCTTCTCATCCTACCGAATTACAGTGGGGGAAAATGTGTCATGCTGTGTAGGCAAATAACTGTGTCCGTCAAACGACGCCAGGGAGATATTAATGTTGGCACATGAGAGAGCCTGCTAGGAAGG
This sequence comes from Salvelinus namaycush, assembly GCF_016432855.1. NCBI lineage: Eukaryota > Metazoa > Chordata > Actinopteri > Salmoniformes > Salmonidae > Salvelinus > Salvelinus namaycush. Next base: position 53,933,234 of record NC_052308.1, on the reverse strand, counting down.
GGTCTGTCACAAAGTGCACAGAAGCATGGGACGGATGCGTGGATCCTACACAGTTCAGCCAAGGCCTATATGGTTTTCTAAGACATACTGTCTGTGTTACTCCGCCTGTGGTGTGTTCTTTTTTGGTCTGGCCATCCTGCTGCATCCGTCTGTTCTCATATGAATGAGAGAGAGGGAGGAAGGGAGGGGGGGTGATCTACAGGTAGCTTACCTCATACGTTGGGGCAGTACCTCAGGACACAGATGCTCTGTTACCTTCAATACCTTAAATACTCCAAGTGACTCATATCTTTGCAACTGTGGCCTAAGCAGGACATAACGTATCAGTGGTACAGTCGTAGATATAGTGAGAGTTGCTATTTATCTTATGGAGTCAGATCATTTGTTTAATAGGCTAATTGCTTACATGTTGATGAACTGAGGTCCACACTCCAGACCAGTTGATGGTGGTAGTGCACCTTAAAGTTGGTTGCCAACTGCCATATAAAGTCCAAAGAAGAAGACTGAAGGAGGAGCGATACTAGAAGCTAACTTGGTTACCCTTTTATCTGTGGATTCATTGTTGGAGTAGAGGACTAGCTAGCTAAATTGCCATGAATGTTTAACACTTTTTGACCTGTCCCCAAATGAATATAGTTGGGTCAGAGTTCGTTTTCATATTTCAGCCTTCCTTTCCTGATTGCGTCTGGTGTGGATGGATAAAATCAACATGCGCGCGATGGCTACCCAGACGCAAGCATGCGCCCAGTCTAGTCAGCATGTTGTTAGTCTTATTACGAGTCGCATGGGAGGTATATATAATATACCTTATATACACATAAAATATTACCGTCCACTACATCCCTGGGTTGGGGAGTAACTGATTACATATGATCTGTAATCTGATTATAAAAAAACTGTAACTACATTTTAGTCACTATGCAGATGCTCTTATCCAGAGCAAATAGGGATACATGCCTTATTTAAGGGCACATTGACAGATTTTTCACCTAGTCAGCTCAGGGATTTGAACCAGTGACCTTTCATTTACTGGCACAATGTTCTTAACCGCTAGGCTGTCTGCCACCCAATGTAATCAGTTGCATTACAAGGAAAAATATTGTAATCAGATTACAGATTACTTTTAATTCAGAAAGGATGTTTGCGGGGAAACAAATACATTGACACCTTTTCTCAATGACAATCAATTCAGCATTTAAAAAAGGCACAAATTAAAGTTTGTTCCACCTGAGCAAGTCTGACCACAAGTCAGAGACCACTATGATGACACACCAAATGCATTTGATGGATCCGTTTAGTCTTCTTCCAATGCCTCTTAAGGGGAAAGTAACTGACAGTAATCAGATTATGTTACTGAGTTTGGGTAATTCTAAAATTACATTACTGATTAGAATGTTGGACAGATAACTATTAACTGTAACGGATTACATTTCAAAAGTAACCTACCTAATCCTGATGGTCATACAGCTCTCTCGCTCTCTATCACTCTCTCTTGTTCTCTCTCGCTCTCTATCACTCTCTCTTTTTCTCTCTCTCTCAGCATGAATGACAAAGCTAAAGCGAAGTGAGATAATTAACAATAACAGAAATTTTTTATGATTGTAATAGTGATTAGAGAAAGGGAGAAACAAATACAGTGCCTTCAGAAAGTATTCACACCCTTTGACTTTTTCCACATTTTGTTGTGTTACAGCCTGATTTTAAAATTGATTAAATGTAGATTTTGTGTCACTGATCTACACATAATGCCCCATAATGTCAAAGTGCAATTATGTTTATAGAAATGTTTCCAAATTAATAAAAAATTAAAAGCTGAAATATCTTGAGTCAATCAATATTCAACCCTTTTGTTATGGCTAGCGTAAATAAGTTCAGGAGTACAAATGTGCTGGATTTTGTTTTGTTGCACCTGTGTGCAACAATAGTGTTACATATGATTTTTTGATTACTACCCCATCTCTGTACACCACACATACAGTTAGTTGTAAGGTCCCTCAGTCAAGCAGTGAATTTCAAACACAGATTCAACCACAAAGACAATGGAGGTATTTCTATGATTTGCAAAGGGCACATATTAGTATATAGGTAAAAAAAAGCAGACATTAAATATCCCTTTGAGTACACCCAGTCACTACAAAGATACAGGCCTCCTTCCTAACTCAGTTGCCAGAGAGGAAGGAAACCGTTCAGGGATTTCACCATGAGGCCAATGTTTGGGAGAAATCCAACACAACACCATCACTGAGTACCACTCTTCATATTTTCAAGCACGGTGGTGGCTGCATAAATGTTTTTGGCAATGTTCCCTCTAATTATTTTCATCACTGAGCAAATTTCAGGTCTGCTGAGTGCAAACTTGAATGTTGTGAAAATTCTGTGCAAATTCCGGCGCACGTTTACTGTGAACACTGAGGCTGTACCTGTTTTAAGTTAGTTTTAACAGTGGTCAAGTAGTCTACTGTGGCTATTTGATCATAATGTAAGCCTAACAGAGTGGCCTACTGTCACGGCCATCGAAAGAAGTGGACCAAAGTGCAGCGTGGTGAGCGTACATTTTCTTTTCTTTTAATAAATGTTGCCAACAAAACAAGAAACGAAGAAACAACCGTGAAGCGTACAGGGCTATAGTGCCACTAACAAAGATAACTACCCACAATCCTAAAAGGAAAAAAGGCTGCCTAAGTATGATTCCCAATCAGAGACAACGACAGACAGCTGTCCCTGATTGAGAACCATACCTGGCCAAACATAGAAATATAAATCATAGAAATAAAGAACATAGAATGCCCACCCAAATCACATTAACCTGTTTATCCACTTGTGCTTCAGACCAGGAGGTGACTGAAAATGTTGTTATGTTTGATGCAAGAAACCACTTTACAAAATAAAATGCATAATTATTCCCATACCATTATTACAGAGAATCAGACAAATTATGCTACCCTCTGCCGATTGGCTACTTAGCTTATTCAAGCCTGTCTCAAAATGTGTTTCAAATATGTCTAGAAATGCACACGTTTTGTTCTCATGTAGGTGGCAATCACTCCATTGCTGTCTACAAATGATCAATAACTGGGCTAATAACTTACTAACTAGCAAAGGATGTGTACAAATGTGCACAAGTCACTACATGTAGCTCTCGCTTTGTAGAGCATCTACTCACAACTGCTGATGCTGTAAAAACAGTCCAGTTCGATGTGAATGGCACAGATCCATATGGCAATGGTATATTTAAGCAATAAAGCACAAGGAGGTGTGGTATATGGCCAATATACCATGGGTAATGGCTGTTCTTAGCACAACGCAACGTGGAGTGCCTGGATACAGCCCTTGGCCGTGGTATATTGGCTATATACCACAAACCTCCGAGGTGCCTTATTGCTATTATAAACTGGTTACCAACGTAATTAGAGCAGTAAAAACAAATGTTTTGTCATACCCGTGGTATATGGTCTGATATACCACGGCTGTCAGCCAATCAGCATTCAGTGCTCGAACCACCCAGTTTATAATTGCATATAGGCCTACTGCAGCTGATTGGTTATGGCGCACCCGTCTGTGTAGAATATGTGCCTAAGTTGTGCCTGTCAATGCAATGAAATCCTACTCTGATGCATTCTGCCTACAACAAAATATCTTGTATAGTTAGTTTTGCATACTAAAAGTGTTGCATAGTTTGTTTTGTTTCGGTATGTTGCATTGAAAATGGATAATATTGCGTTGATTCGATCCCAATTCCCACAGTAAAGGGACACGTTGATAGTGGTAACAGGGAAACTCTAGAAAGTTGAGTGAAGTTCAATCTCGTGCTTCTCTGCGTGCTGATATTTCTTCTGCGTGGCAGTCGTGGGAAGCTGCACGCCCGCACACACGTGCAGCTTAGAGGGAACATTGGGTATGGGTATGCTTGTCATCGGCAAGGACTAGGGAGTTTTTGAGGATAAAAAGAAACGGAATAGAGCTAAGGATAGGCCAAATTATAGAGAAAAACTTGGTCCAGTCTGCCTTTCAATAGACACTGGGAGACAAATTCACCTTTCAGGACAATTAACTAAAACACATGGCCAAATATACACTGGAGTTGCTTATCAAGACGACATTGAATATTCCTGAGTGGCCAAGTGTTGACTTAAATTGGCTTGAAAATCTATGGCAAGACTTGAAATGGCTGTCTAGCGATGATCAATAACCAACTTGACAGAGCTTGAAGAATTTTTTTAAGAATGGCCAAAATTTGTACAGTCCAGGTGTGCAAAGCTCTTACCCAGAAATACTCACAGCTGTTATCGCTGCTAAAGGTGATTCTAACATGTATTGACTCAGGGGGTTGAATACTTATCTAATCAAGATATATTAGTGTTTTATTTTCCATACATTTTTCAAAAATGTTTGAATTTTTCTTCCACTTTGACATTACAGAGTAGTTTGTGTAGATCAATGACAAACAATAACAAATAAATCAATTTTAATCTCAGTTTGTAAGACAACAAAATGTGGAAAAAGTCAAGGGGTGTGATTACTTTCTCAAGGCACTGTATATATACACTGAACAAAAATATAAATGCAACATGTAAAGTGTTGGTCACATGTTTCATGTGCTGAAATAAAAAATCCCATACATTTTCCATACGCACAAAAAGTGTATTTCTCTCAAATTTTGGGCACAAATTTGCTTACATCCCTGTTACTGAGTATTTCTACTTTGCCAATATAATCCATCCACCTGACAGGTGTGGCATATCAAGAAGCTGATTAAACAGCATGATCATTACACAGGTGCACCTTGTGCTGAGGACAGTAAAATGCCACTCTAAAATGTGCAGTTTGTCACACAATACAGTATATATTTTTGTTCAGGATAAATTACGCTCACGTGTCAACTTACTCTCACACAGGAATAATCATATAAAGCACCACTGCTGCACTGTTGCAGAATTATTTTGTTGTGGAGATTGTAAAAATGTAAATGCAATATTTCCCAAAACCTTTACGTCAAATATGTATATTTGAGTGTTTTTATTTTAGCACAAAAGCATGCTGACAATCAAGAAATCCTGCCAAAAGAACAAATGATGCAATTAACAAGTACATATCATTAATTATTTTACTGTCATGTGAAAATGCATTTCTTTCTGTACTGTCTGAATGTAATGTATGTGTGAGTGGTACAGTATGTGTGCATTTATTGTGTGTGTGTGCGATTTTATGTGTGTGCGTGTGTGTGCACGTGTGTGTTTGTTTGCATGTATGTGAAAGCACAGGAAGCTTTAGCAGTGAAATGCGATCGCAGGGTTACTCACTGAGTAACAGGAGGAACATGACTGTGCCAGTGTGGGTACGGGATGGAAATGGCGTTCCCAAGTGGGTTGTGGGACGTGTTGACACTGGCGGGAAGCTCCCTCCCACGCCAAAGCCTTTAAAGTGATACCTCTCTCCCTGTGGAGTTAACACAATCCAGATCCGTGTCATACTCCCTCCAAATCACTCCCCACACACACACACGCAGACACGGACAGAAACACTGCTAAGACCCGGGGAGTCGAAACCGTGATTCATGCCAAAACATTTTTCACATGAGGGACAAAGAAAGAAAAGAGCAGTGAGAAAAGGTTGAGAGATTTGGCAACATGTAGAGACTCATAGACTTGGCTGGGGTCCCCCAGTTTTCAGAAATCTGAGGCTGTTAGAAAGTACATGGTACGGACTTGCTCTGTAACTGACATCACCACCGATTTTATGCCTCAGAGATAAAGCTTGGGAAATCCCATAACAGTGTAGGAGTAATAATTTATGTATAAACTGTTTATACTGATCTGTTCTGCATTCTCTCCAGAAGTCAATATATACACACAACACCCCCTGTTACAAATGTGTGCCATCTCACACCTGTGTCCTGGCAATGAACTGTCAAATTGGTAACTATCACACATTGCACCGGGAGAGGTGGCAACATGGCCCCCTTTTTCAGTGCAACTCCTCTGTGTTGTTTACAGTCACAAAGAGTCATAAAAAAGTGGGCCAAGCGCACTCATGTGTCCTTTGTATCACCTTACAGTCATTTACAAGCCTGCAAGGTGTTTGGAGGACACTGACCTACAGAATATGAGTGAATGGGGAAGAGAGGAAGAGATCCCTATGGGAATTCCAAGAGACTATCATTAGTTTAGACTCGGCTACCTACAGTCACAGTGCCATCTGGCCAAGTGGCACTACCAGAGAGAAGAGGTGAAATCGACACGTGAATCAAAACACAGACACTTTCTGGGGATGGTAATCACCCTGCGTAAGGGTTGGATTAGATATCCTCCTCGCTCGGCTCTGGGACAAGAAGCTTATCCTCCTCCACTGCCAACATGCTCAACTGAAACTCAATTCCCAGAATACAGAGAGGGGCTTTGAAGACGAGTAATGGCATTAGAAAGGAAATGGGACCACCTTTTAGTTGAACCACCATCCTCAACAACATTCCTCATCTGCCTTTTCAAAATCTCCTCAGTGAACTGCACGTCACCTGTCAAGGATCTAATCTAGATTCAGAACCAAAAATATGATATGTTTTCGTCTGATAACAGCCTGGTCTTGTGTACAATACAATCAAGCAAGTCAAAAGCTAACCTCCATTTCCCATGGGATGTTTCTTCTCTCCTTAATCAGGTCATTTGCTGGAGCTCTGTTTAACAACAAGTGAATTGAGTCGGGTAGACCGGTGCTGGTTGTCACACTTTTTACTTGTGTGTGTTTCTCAACACCAGCATATTTTACAAGACTCTTTTCAATCTTAGGAGAAATACCAAGGTCTTGGGTTGAAATGGGGGCCCTTTTTATCCTCATATTGTCCTTTTTCCAACATTAAGTTATAAGCCATCAAACACAATCTGTTCACTTGTGACATCCAGCCTCAATATGGGGTTGGTTGTCACAATGTTTGCTAGTAGCTTATTACTGTTAACAGGAAATGAAGCAATATACATAAAATACAGAGTCTTAGAAATAGCCAAGCCTTTCGTTGATCAAACAATATTCCTAACAAAATTCAGCATTTTATGCCTTGATAATAACATATGACATGTGGGTGTGTGACAGAACAAATATGTGTGTGAGAGGGAGGGAGGCAATGAAGGGAGCTTGGGATTTATTGTATACTGGCAGTTTCAATGTCCCTGAACAATATGTTTACAATGGGTTGGATTGTGAAAAGGGAATTTCCATGTACAAATTTGGTGGCAAATGAAAGCTAAGAGTTTAGTGTGTACTACAGTAGCTAGCTAGTCTGTACTCGCTAGCTAGCCTAGCTAGTGTGTAATAGCTAACTGCACAAGCAACAGTAGCTAGCATAACGCCCTGTACCAGAGCTAGTGCGCCGACTGGTATGTGTGTTGCAAACTGACGCCTTGGAACAAAGCTACTGCAATAGACGCAACCAACAAACGTCTACAGGTTGCGCGCACACATAGCATTTGAGACACAAAAATTCCATCTGAGATGCACGTGCATAAACTTTGAGGTTAGCAGACCAGGCGGCGTCAGTGTGCATAATCTGCAGCTGAGTTCTTCTCTATATTTTGTTTTAAATTAAGGCATTTACAGTGCCTTCAGAAAGTATTGATACCTCTTGAATTATTCCACATTTTGTTTTACAGCCTGAATTCAAAATGTATTCAATTGCTTTTTTAATGTTTTTTTCTCACCCATCTACACACAATAAGACCCCATAATTGTGAAACCATGTTTTTAGACATTTTTGCAAATTTATTGAAAATGAAACAAAAAAAATCTGATTTACCTAAGTATTCACACCCCTGAGTCAATACATGTTAAATCCCCTTTGGCAGCAATTACAGCTGTGAGTCTTTCCGGGTAAGTCTCTAAGAGCTTTGCACACCTGGATTGTACAATATTTGCACATTATTCTTTGTTAATCATTACTAGACAGCCATTTTCAAGTCTTGCCATAGATTTTCAAGTCGATGTAAGTGAAAACTAGATATGCCACTCAGGAACATTCAATGTCATCACGGTAAGCAATTCGTGAGTATATTTGGCCTTGCGTTTAAGGTTATTGTCCTGTAGAAAGGTGAATTTGTCTCCCAGTGTCTGTTGGAAAGTAGACTGAACCAGGTTTGCCTCTAGGATTTTGCCTGTGGTTAGATTTATTCCGTTTCTTTTTATTTAAAAAATATACTCCCTAGTCCTTGCCAATGACAAGCATACCCAAAACATGATGCAGCTACCAACATGCTTGAAAATATGAAGAGTGGTACTCAGTGATGTGTTCTGTTCGATTTGCCCCAAATGTAACAGTACTCTTCTTGTGTTGTGTACAATCAATCATCGACACGAACTCCAACTTGTAACACCAGTCATGGAGATTTATTCTGATAGAAACAGTACAAAATTGCACGTCATGCAATGCACGGCTCACCATCCAACTGCACTCACGCACGCTGGTTTGGTGCTTGTTCACTGGAACGATTACCAAAATAATACAGCAATTACAATATAATATTTTGAACAACGTACCTGATAGAAACAGCACAAAATTGCACGTCATGCAATGTACGGCTCACCATCCAACTCTGCACTCACGCACTGTACAAAATATACGAACCCCCCCACCCGACACAGTAAGTTGCTAGCTAGTATTAGCTGGAATTCTCTACAACAAAATGCACAACAAATATTCACCAAAAAACGCTACATCTTATGTGTGGTGTTCTAATAACATTTACAAACAAATTGATATAAATTGTACATTTAAATCATCACTTGGGAGTATAAAAATCACTTTTGACGTACAGTGGTTTGCAACCAACAACTTACCGCTGGTTTGGTGCTTGTTCACTGGGATGATTCTAACTGAAACATCCTCCCCCGTAAGCAAGCTACGCAAACCAGCCAATAAGATGCCATGTTGAGTAGGTGAAGGCAAGACAAAAATAAAACCAAAAACCCATTGACTTAACAATAAAGTGGCAAGGGGAATCACCAATATAACCCTGTTACACAAACATAATGCTTTGTATTTAGGACACAGTTTATTTCTTTGCCACAGTTTTTTGCAGTTTTACTTTAGTGCCTTATTGCAAACAGGATGCATGTTTTGGAATATTTGTATTATGTACAGGCTTCCTTATTTAGACTCTGTCATTTAGGTTAGTATTGTGGAGTAACTACAATGTTGTTGATCCATCCTCAACTCTGTAATTGTTTTAAAGTCACCATTGGTGAGTGGTTTCCTTCCTCTCTGGCAACTGAATTAGGAAGGATGCCTGCATCTTTGTAGTGTAATTAATGTAATTAATAACTTCACCATGCTCAAAAGGATATTCAATGTCTGTAAAAAAAAAAAAAAAAAACATAATTCCACTTTGACATTATGGGGTATTGTGTGTAGGCCAGTAACACAAAATATAAATTTAATCCATTTTAAATTCAGGCTGTGACTCAACAAAATGTGGGAAAAGCGAAGGGGTGTGAACTTTGACGGCTCTGTGTACATTATTCAACCGTACAGTTCAGTACAATACAGTACAGTACATGAGAGTTTAGTACAGTAAAGTACAGTACAATTCAGAAATAGGTTTGAAATGTAGCTCTTCCTTTCCTCTTTTCAACAAACATAATTGTTCATGGATAATCCCAAAAGTCTATAAATTACAAAGAAATTTCAAAGATTTTTTTTTTATTACACCTATGAAAAACACAACTTCCCCTCACGTCAACATTTTGTCATGCTGACATGAATTGACTAGGTGAATAAGTTATTTCAAAGAATTAATACATTTTAACCTTAAAATTATTACACAGCACCATTTAGATTAGCAGGTTAGCATTTTTCATGAATCTTATTCTGGAGGCATCTCTGCCCTGAAGGCAGAAATTATGTGATCGATTGACTCAATGATTAGGGCGGAGCTTACATTTCAAACGTGAAAACATGTGATTGGTTGCCTCAATGGTGAGGGCAAAGTTAACATTTCAAAAGGGCTGCATAATCTGAGAGGATATTTGACCAGTCTGCTATAGTGAGCAAACATTTTTTTTTTTTTGCTTTAATGCATGATTCTGTTTTTGTAGATAACTATATTTGTCATTTGAAAGTTGTTTCTATGCTAATCTCACAAATAAAGTTTTTAATATGTTGTTCACTAAATAACCTGCTAGCAAGCTACCTGGTGGTGGTAAGATAGCTAGCTAAATTCTTTTCAATAGCCTTGTTATCTGCTATTAGCGAAAATAATTGTTGCTGTATTCTGATTCATCAATCTATAAGCTCTCCTAGTAAGTGTTAGCTAAACTGTTTTAGCCATTGCATTTAGCAACTGTTTTGCTAACGTAGCCAAATAATTAGCCAGCAGCACAGGCCAAATCGGGAATCCACATTTAACAAAGCTCTGTTTAGCAAGAAAAGGGGAACTATATTTGTTTTTTTATCTGTAAATTGTAAATTAAATCAGACTATTAATTGCATTGTATAGCTAGCATGAGCTGATGGCCCAAGATTTATTTCTGACATAGTATGTTCTCTGGAAGTCAACACAGTTCTCTGCATAACTTCCCTCGGGATAACAAGAACATTGCTTACTCACTTCAACCTTATCATGTCTGAGGCAGAAAAGCCAACAGTATCATTCTTTCTGCCATAGATTACTCCGAGGCAGATTTTTTTTTTTATTACTCCAATAAATCTTCCTCTGAGGCAACAAAAATCCAAAGTATATTCTATTCTATAACATTTCCTTCCTCAGAGGCAGCAGCGTTTTCAAGATAGCTATAATACCATAGTAACCTCCCCTGAGGAAGCAGTAACCTTACTAGATTAAAATTTCTGTCATGTATCTTCCCTGGAGACAGGACAGTAGCAAGTACAATGCTTACTCACTTCAACCTTACCCCCTCTGAGGGGTAGACAGGTGTGGGGCAGGCAGCAGGGCAGGGCTCTCCAACCCTGTTCCTAGAGACCTACCTTCCTGTAGGTTTTCATTCCAACCTTAATCTAGCACATCTGATTTGAATAATTAGCTGGTTGAAAGTTGAATCAGGTTAGTTACAACTAGGGTTGGTGCAAAAACCTACAGGAGGGTGGCTCTCCAGGAACAGGGTTGGAGAGCCTTGTTTTAGGGACATGCACACATATATGGTGCTGTGACACAGGAATGAAGCCAGTGTAATGTGTGTGAGGATCAGCATAGCAATCCTTGACCCTTGACACACAGCAACTAAGCAGCTCCAAGGGCGCATTGCTGCTCCCTGTGGTCATTCCCCGGGTCCTGGAGGTCAGCCAGTGCCAGCACGTAATATCTGTACCTCCTGGCAATGCACAAAACTCTGTTTTCCAGGACGTACAGGACAAAATTGTAGCAGCAAAATTATGTTCGGTGCCCTAGCCACAGCATTTCCTTTCAATATCAGTGGGCATGTCCATACAACAACCCCCATATTCACCACAGAGGTATACAGCAACTGCAACTGCTGCCTGCCCCACGCCTGGCCAAACCTGTTGCATCCACAGCAGATCAGGTCCTGGCCTCACTGCTGCTCAGGACCCTCAGCATGCTGTACACCAAAGTGGTGTGTATTCATAGAGCCAAGGGAAGCCAGGCTTCCCCAAAAAATGACCAAGAAAGAAAGAAAAAATCTACTAAATAATGTATCTTTTGTCTCTCTATGTTTCATAAATGTCCTTCAATTCGCAAGAAGCTGAATGTATCTCACCGCAGAAAGCATCCAAGTGATTGAAACAGCACCCCTCTGTCTCTGTATGTGTAGTCCATCTATGCTGTCTGGTCAAAAAGAGTATGCCATTGTTGCCGCCAGCGAGCATTTGGCCTCCCTTGATAAAAAAAATTATAAAATAATAGCCAATCAACGTTGAGCTAAACTGAGTGAGCTCAGCTGTGAATGGTCCTGGGGCACCAAAAAATAAGTGTCAAGGGAAGCCAGTTTGAATTTGGCTTCACAACAATCACATCACATTACAAGCTGTCATTATCAGAAAACTTGAATTGTTGCATCTCGTTGTGTCATTGTCCTCCGGTGGCTAGCTAGCTAGCTAAAATCGTCACTTTCCTAAATTAGCCATGGATGGTGATAGGGATTTGGACTTCTGGTTTTACTTAATTCTCCGTACTGGCCAATGATTATAACGGTGATTCTGATTCAACCATGAATTCATACATTGTGCCCCTGGCCTGAGAGGATGGAAGTTCAACATGTAATGTAGTAATGTTAGGCTAAGGGACAGATCCACATTTACTGGGGGGATGGTCCAAAATAGGGGAGGGTTGTCAAACGTATATTTTTGCTTTGGGGAGGGTTGTGTGGTTTTTGGGATGGCACAGGGGAGGGTAGTGCCTGTTTTACATTTGCTCTTCAGCTCGTATTTTCCCGATAAACAATGGCTTGACTTACTCTTGATATTACCCTAACAAAGTTTAGAAACGTTGTGAAGGTTTGGTATGGTGTGGCTATTATTAAGCTTTAGCTACCGCATGCCTGTGATATGAAGGAAGTACACTCCAACTGACTCTGACAGTTGAACTTGAGATGAGGAAGACCGTTTCAGGCCTACCAAGTTACTCCTATAATCTAACAATATAATGCATTTCTTTATACAAAATATTTGGATTGAAAATGAACAAATTACCCTCCTTCTGATCTTCTATATAACAGACGCAGTAGTCATCTGTATAAAGAAATGCATGTTGGTGTCATAGCATGCCACCAGTATATCTCTATCTCTCTGGGGTTAAGCCTAAATATATATATATATACTGTATATATACACTGCTCAAAAAAATAAAGGTAACACTTAAACAACACAATGTAACTCCAAGTCAATCACACTTCTGTGAAATCAAACTGTCCACTTAGGAAGCAACACTGATTGACAATAAATTTCACATGCTGTTGTGCAAATGGAATAGACAACAGGTGGAAATTATAGGCAATTAGCAAGACACCCCCAATAAAGGAGTGGTTCTGCAGGTAGTGACCACAGACCACTTCTCAGTTCCTATGCTTCCTGGCTGATGTTTTGGTCACTTTTGAATGCTGGCGGTGCTTTCACTCTAGTGGTAGCATGAGACGGAGTCTACAACCCACACAAGTGGCTCAGGTAGTGCAGCTCATCCAGGATGGCACATCAATGCGAGCTGTGGCGAGAAGGTTTGCTGTGTCTGTCAGCGTAGTGTCCAGAGCATGGAGGCGCTACCAGGAGACAGGCCAGTACATCAGGAGACGTGGAGGAGGCCGTAGGAGGGCAACAACCCAGCAGCAGGACCGCTACCTCCGCCTTTGTGCAAGGAGGAGCACTGCCAGAGCCCTGCAAAATGACCTCCAGCAGGCCACAAATGTGCATGTGTCTGCTCAAACGGTCAGAAACAGACTCCATGAGGGTGGTATGAGGGCCCGACGTCCACAGGTGGGGGTTGTGCTTACAGCCCAACACCGTGCAGGACGTTTGGCATTTGCCAGAGAACACCAAGATTGGCAAATTCGCCACTGGCGCCCTGTGCTCTTCACAGATGAAAGCAGGTTCACACTGAGCACATGTGACAGACGTGACAGAGTCTGGAGACGCCGTGGAGAACGTTCTGCTGCCTGCAACATCCTCCAGCATGACCGGTTTGGCGGTGGGTCAGTCATGCTGTGGGGTGGCATTTCTTTGGGGGGCCGCACAGCCCTCCATGTGCTCGCCAGAGGTAGCCTGACTGCCATTAGGTACCGAGATGAGATCCTCAGACCCCTTGTGAGACCATATGCTGGTGCGGTTGGCCCTGGGTTCCTCCTAATGCAAGACAATGCTAGACCTCATGTGGCTGGAGTGTGTCAGCAGTTCCTGCAAGAGGAAGGCATTGATGCTATGGACTGGCCCGCCCGTTCCCCAGACCTGAATCCAATTGAGCACATCTGGGACATCATGTCTCGCTCCATCCACCAACGCCACGTTGCACCACAGACTGTCCAGGAGTTGGCGGATGCTTTAGTCCAGGTCTGGGAGGAGATCCATCAGGAGACCATCCCCCACCTCATCAGGAGCATGCCCAGGCGTTGTAGGGAGGTCATACAGGCACGTGGAGGCCACACACACTACTGAGCCTCATTTTGACTTGTTTTAAGGACATTACATCAAAGTTGGATCAGCCTGTAGTGTGGTTTTCCACTTTAATTCTGAGTGTGACTCCAAATCCAGACCTCCATGGGTTGATACATTTGATTTCCATTGATAATTTTTGTGTGATTTTATTGTCAGCACATTCAACTATGTAAATTAAAAAGTATTTAATAAGAATATTTCATTCATTCAGATCTAGGATGTGTTATTTTAGTGTTCCCTTTATTTTTTTGAGCAGTGTATATAGAACCAGTCAAAAGTTTGGACACACCTACTCATTCCAGGATTTTACTTATTTTTACTGTTTTCTACATTGTAGAATAATAGTGAAGACATCAAAACTATGAAATAACCAAAGAAGTGTTAAACAAACAAAAAACAACATTTGAGATTCTTCAAGGTAGCCACCCTTTGCCTTGATGACAGCATTGCACACTCTTTGCATTCTCTCAACCAGCTTCATGAGGTAGTCACCTGGAATGCATTTCAATTAACAGGTGTGCCTTGTTAAAAGTTAATTTATGGAATTTATTTCCTTCTTAATTAATTTGTTGTTGCATCTGGCATCTGGCAGCACCTCCAGGTAAGATAAGGTTAAAGTTATGTTCTAAAATGACTGCTGTCTCAGGAGACGTTACCAGGGCAGAAAAGCTACCTTTAAAACACTGCTGCCTCTGAGGAAGGCAATGTTGTAGAATGGAATAAACTATTTGTTTTTGTTGCCTTAGAGGAAGATTAATTAGGAGAGGAGTAATACAAGGTTGAAGTGAGTAAAAGCAATGTTCTTGCTAGCCTGAGGGCAGGGGTGCAGAGAAGCTATGATGGGAACTGTGCCACCTCTAGGAAAGGCATCCTGTGCCTTTTTATTGTTCTTCCTCCAGGAAGGATAATAAGGTTGAAGTCATTTAGTACAGTTACTGCTGCCTCGGGGGAGGTTAAATCAAACAAAATCAATGTTTATTTATTGCGTATACAGTTATCAGGTGTTATAGAGGGTGCAGCGAAATGCTTATGTTTCTAGCTCCTAAAAATGCAGTAAAATGACAAACAATTAACATGGAAGGGGGAAAGATGACAAAAAATACAATAAATATGTATGTACACCAGGATAATTTACACAAGATCAGCTAAGAATTGTCACACCCTGATCTGTTTCACCTGTCTTGTGCTGGTCTCCACCCCCCACCAGGTGTCTCCCATTTTCCCCATTATCCCCTGCGAATTTCTACCTGCGTTTTCTGTTTGTCTGTTGCCAGTTCGTCTTGTCCCGTCAAGTCTTGCCAGTGTTTTTCCCCGTGTGTTTTCCTCTTTCTGGTTTTTGTTCCAGTCTTCCCAGTTACGTCCTTTTGCCTGTCCTGACCCTGAGCCTGCCTGCCGTCTACGTCTGCCAACTATTTACCAGGGTTATGAACCCATGCCTGTCCTCGACCTGCCTTTGGCCTGCCCCTGTGTATTCAATACATCTCTGAGACATGAACCATCTGCCTCATGTGCCTGCATCTGGGTCTCACCCTGAGTCATGATAGTACGAACTGGCCATGACTGACCCAGCAGACTCGGACCAGCTCTGCAACACTGTCTCCTCACAAGGAGCCACCGTTGGAAGACACAAGGAGTTACTACATAACCTTATGGAAGGATTACACACCTTGGCGGAACACCATGGCCATTCTGTCAGTGCATTGTTGGAACAAGTCTGCGGGCTATCTATTAGGCAGCAAGCCACAACGGAAACCTCCCAGACTCTTAGTAACCCGCTACCAGCGGTGCTTGTCCCCAGCCTACCCCGGCTTCCCGAGAACCCCACTTACCTCCTCCAGAGCGCTACGCTGGGGATCCCGGAACCTGCCGGGCGTTTCTCTCCCAGTGCTCACTCATTTTCAAGCTGCAGCCCTCTTCATTTCCGTCGGACCGTTCAAAGATAGAGTATCTTATAACGCTGATGTCCAGGAAGGCACTCACCTGGGCTACAGCGGTGTGGGAGCAACAATCAACCATTTGCCTTAGTCTGGAGGATTTCGTGGCGTAAGGAAGGTGTTCGACTCTCCATTGTCTGGGAGAGAGGCGGCTTAGAAGCTACTTCAACTGTGTCAAGACTCCCGTAGTGTGGCAGACTACGCGGTCGACTTTAGCACTTTAGCCGCCGAGAGTGCCTGGAACCCGGAATCCCTGTTTGACACGTTTCTTCATGGATTATCAGAGGGAATTAAGGACGAGCTTGCAGCCCGGGAGCTGCCATTGGACCTCGACTCTCTCATAGCCTTGACCATAATAGGCGACTACAGGAACACAGTAGGGAGAGGAGGCCTGTTCCTAGGCAGACATGCCTGTCCACGGTTTTCCCCTCACCTCCGAAGATCCCTGGAAATCTCTGACGCCTGCACTCCCAAGAGAATCCGATGTCACCTGAGTTCCCTTAGAAATCATCGAGGACTATCGCCTCCTCCAGCACCCATGCACCTGGGCAGGGCTAGATTGTCCCCTGAGGATTGTTTACGCAGACTCCCTTTAAGAGTGTGCTCCTAATCTCAGCTCGTTACCTGTATAAAAGACACCTGGGAGTCAGAAATCTTTCTGATTGAGAGGGGGTCAAATACTTATTTCCCTCATTAAAATGCAAATCAATTTATAACATGTCTTTTTCTGGATTTTTTTGTTGTTATTCTGTCTCTCACTGTTCAAATAAACCTACCATTAAAATTATAGACTGATAATTTCTTTGTCAGTGAGCAAACGTACAAAATCAGCAGGGGATCAAATACTTTTTTCCCTCACTGTATATCCACCTGTCCAGTAAAAATCCCAGGCTCATCAGTAGGTACGAGTATGCTGGTGGGCCATACAGGGAGTATCCCATCTCACATTACTTGTACTCCTCTCCATGCTATCCTGTTGTGGGGGCAACCGGTGTAAATCTTTCCGGGTACTCCTAGACTCTGGGGTCGATGGATACTACCCTGGTGTCGGAGCTGGGTATCTCCATACAGCTCCTCTCCGTTCCCATGGACTCCAGAGCATTGGACGGACACTCTATTGGCAGGGTCACTCACAGTACGATTCCTATCAACCTGCGAGTGTCAGGGAATCACAGTGAGTTCACGCAGTTTCTACTCATTGAATCTCCTCATGCACCCGTGGTTTTGGGGTTGTCATGGCTCCAGAGGCACAACCCCTGATCGACTGGGCTACGGGTTCAATCATGTGTTGGAGCCCGTTCTGCCACACGCATTGCCTCAAGGCAGCGCAGCCCGCCCCTGGACATCTTCATGTGGGCTTGGGTAAAGCCATTCCCGTGGAGTATCCGGACCTCTGGGAGGTTTTCAATGAGGCCACGCCACATCTCTTCCTCCGCATCGACCCCATGACTGCGCCATTGACCTCCTCCCTGGCACTACACCGCCTCAGGGGCAGCTTTATTCCCTGTCTGGCTTTATTCCCTGTCTGGTACAGACCATCGAAGGGTACATTGAGGACTCTCTGGGGCCAGGGATCATTCGTCCTTCTTCCTCCCCTACCAGCGCAGGGTTCTTTGTGGAGAAGGACAAAACCCTGCACCCATGTATCAACTACCGGGCCTTAATGACATCACGGTTAAGAACCGTTACCCGCTACCACTTTTCTCCTCGGCTATCGAGCCTTTCAACGGGACAACTGTATTCTCTAAGTTTGACCTTTGGACCGCCTACCATCTGGTTCGGATACGGGAAGGAGACAAATGGAAGACAGCCTTTAACAAAGCTAGAGGCCACTGCGAGTATCTGGTTATGCCATTCGGACTGACCAACGCGCCCGCAGTATAACCGATTGTTCTTCACGGATTCTGCCTGGTTCCCAGTCCTAGAATGGGTTCCCTCTTCTAATCTAACCTGCCATCCCGGCTCCCACCGGGCCCTGGCCTTCCTCCGACAACGTTTTTGGTGGCCCACTTTGGTTTCTGATGTCTCCGCATTCGTCACTGCATGCACGGTATGTGCTCAGAACAGCCTGTCCTCCGGGTTTCATCCTCAATCTAACGGCCAGTCGGAGCGTGCCAATCAGGACCCGGAGACGACTCTTCGGTGCCTTGTCTCGGCCAACCCCACCACCTGGAGCCAGCAACTCGTGTGGGTGGAGTACGCCTTCCCTGCTCGGCCGCTGGTCTCTCGCCTTTTGAATCCTCTGTGGGTTATCAGCCCTCACTCTTCCCTGAGCAAGAAGAAGAGGTCAACATACCCTCAGCCCAGATGTTCGTCCGCCGCTGTCGGCGTACCTGCCCCTGTGTACTCAATAAATCTCTGAGACTTGAACCATCTGCCTCACGTGTCTGTATCTGGGTCTCACCCTGAGTCATGATAAGAATTATATGTACAGCAGTAGTTATTATAGTAAGCTATATCAAGAAGCCAGTGTATAAATAAATATGAGGTGTGTATAAACAGTGTAAAAAAAATACAATGTAGAATAGTAGAAATATTATGATGAGGTAGGTCAGGGAAACAGTATTTAAATGCACAGTGTGAAAGGGGAAGTGAGTAATATAATATGATTTTCAGCCTTGTAGAAAGCTATAGCAAAAGGAGTGATACTGTTGGCTTTGCTGCCTCAGAGGGGGTGAGATGGAGGTGAGAAAGCAATGTTCTTGCTACCCCGAGGACAGAAGGTATGAATTGTGCTGCCTCCAGGGAAGATACTATCACATAAAAGCATTAGCTTATGCTAGCTATACAATGCAATCAATAGTCTGGCTTAATTTACAATTTACAGATAAAAAACATAGTTACCCTTTTCTTGCTAAACAGAGCTTTGTTAAATGTGGATTCCCGATTAGGCTAGTGCTGCTAACTAGCTAAGCTAATGATTTTGCTTTGGATTTAGTATAGAAACTGCTTTCAAATGAGAAATACAGTTATCTACAAACAAAAAAAAAACAATCAGAAGGAAATGCTCACTCACTCTAATAGCAGTCTAGTGAAATGGCCTCTCAGAGCATGCAGCCTGTTTGAAATGTAAGCTCCACCCTAGAGTCAAACAATCACATAATTTCTGCCTTTGGGGCAGAGCAGCCTCCAGAACAAGATTTTTGACAAAAAACACTAATCTGATCTAGGCAGGGAGTAATTAGCATCGTGACAACCAACCCCCGATGCCCCTTTTACATTGTGACAAATTCATGCAATCTTGTTCTGCTACTGGACGGAGAGCATAGGATAGGGTTTCACAAAGCAAGACAAGATGGAAGAGATCCTAGTCTCTCGTCAGAGATCACATTTATTTTGGGAGATTGCAAAATATGACCTTTTCATTCAAGACAAGAGAAACATTGTTTCAGTCGTTAATAAAACATGTTTAGTTACTTTTTTCTATAACCTTCTACAGTAGCAAGTCAAGCTATCTTACAGAGCAGCTAGCTAGTTAAAAGCTAGGCTATGCCTATACTGTAGCTAACGACCTCCCCCTAATAATTAACAAAAAAACTAAAGTCATTACCATAACAATAAACTAAAACAGGAGGCAACAGTCATAAAGGATAATTAGCTTATCAGCCAATGTGTATTATTTTTAACACACTATTAAAATAATACTCACTTATAGGAATGGGTAATTGTTTATAAGTTGCTAGCTATCCCTGTAAACCCATCGTCAAAAACACATTTTTTCATATTTTATGTGGTTTGGTAACTTCCTGTTCTTCGACGGACTCTGTCCGGACTGACGAAGGTTCCGTCTCGCAACTGAACCTTCAACCATAAGGGGGCATTGCGATTCCTCTCCATTGTGAACGGTCCCCATTCAAACGAATTACATTTGGCTCAACGTAACGGAATGCTTATGGTTAATGTGAATGAGGCATGAGACAACCAACCCTGGTCTCCCCTACAAGAGCATATCCGCAATGACTCAAAGAGTAAATACCATTGATTCAGTATGTTCTAATGTAAATACGCCGACTATGCCTTATTTGCCCAATTAGGAGTGTTGTTACATAATAGGATAAATGGTATTGACTGGCATTGTAGCAAATAACTGGAGAAGTCGTCAGTTGTTTTTGGGCAGTTTACTGTGAAGACCCAAAGTGACAAGACACTTTGAAGTTGTTTTTCGCAAGTTTTTCAGCTATTGTCTTGACAACCATGCTGGAAACTGCCGACAGGTTAAACAGGCCTACTCTGTGTGTTTGACTACACTTACATTGACGTTCATGTTCAGGGTGGGAGTAGTAAGGTCGGGTCGGGTGGACCACGTGCCACAACAGGGAGGTCAGGTTTCCATGGCTGCTGTCACTCCGTATGTTTGGACAACAAGCAGCAAGCATGTCTGCACTTTTCCCCTGTCTACCATCTATCATGCTCCAATAAACTCTACCTAAACTCTAAGTTCAAGGAAGTTCAGAATATGACAGATGAACTGCACCCAAACTTTGAAAAGTGGTTTAAAGATGAAAGGATTAGACTGTGAAGGTGTGTGAGAAATAGCTGGTGGAGGAATTCCATTCAGTCGATTCTGGAAATCCATAGGGATTCTTAGAAAATCTGCCCCACGGCCGGTGTCCTCTGTAAGGTCCATGGGGCCCAAAAGGGGGAAAGGATTTTGCACCCCAACCCACCAAGCTATGCAAAAATCATAACAATGTTTTATTGTTACATACACTGGATAGGTGCAGTGAAATGTGCTGTTGAACAGGGTCACTCATAGTAGTATGGCCCCCCGGAGCAAATTAGGGTTAATTGCCTTGCTCAAGGGTACATTGACAGATTTCTCATCTTGGGTATTTGAACCAGCAAGCTTTTGGTTACTGGCCTAACACTCTAACCGCTCAAAGGTGTTTTTGCTCTGCGGTCTAGTATTTTTGAGAGAGAGAGAGCGAGAGAGAGAGAGAGAGAGAGATGTCATGAAGGTGAGATCACCTTATAATTCATGTGAAGTATAAATCAAATGCCTCATAAATAACAGGAAGTAGAGCAGGAAGCAGTGTTCATCATCAACACGCCTCAGAACACCACAACACCGCTATGTCAGACTATTTAAACATTTTGATTATCTGTCTTAGTTGCTCATTAAATGTCCACGTGACCTTTTAAAGTTAAATACATTGGATGAACAATTGAACCCCGTGAAAATGTAGACAATACACATAAAAGATGTGTTGAAGATGCATAAACTATTAATATGATGTTGCAGGGTAGTTTAGTCACATTTTCATCATGTCTGTACACCGTTTGCATGTTCATTGCAAATATTGTACATTGAAATATACTGAAATAATGTTCTTAACATATTAGAATGGCCGATATTAAACTTTAAAGCTACAATATGTAACTTTTTGGGCGACCCAACCAAATTCACATAGAAATGTGAGTGTTAAATCTTTCATTCTCATTGAAAGCAAGACTAAGAAGCGGTAGATCTGTTCTATGTGCGCTATTTCTATGCTTCCCGTTTAATTTTTGCGTCTTTTACTTTCGGTTTTGAACACCAGCTTCAAATAGCTGAAAATAAAAACAAATTGGTTATGCAAAATATATTTCACAGTGGTTTAGGTGGTACAATGATTCTCTACACAATGTCTGCTTGTTTTGTCACACAAACTGAAATTGTTGTAACTAGGAAATGGCGGAGCGATTTCTGTATAGTCCACCTTTAAATTGTGAAATTTTGAGCGATCTTGTTTTCTTGAATAACCACTTTGTGCAAACTTTTACCAAATGTATTACAGTTTGCCTGATGACTCAAACTGAATTCTTCTGCTGCTCTGTTTGCTACATACTTCAGTCTGAGACTGCCATCGATTAAGTTGTTTGTTGTGATGTCAAAATGAGCGGTGTTGTACAAAACAAAGTCATCAGCGATTGGATCATCTCTAACCAATCAGAGTGTCAAAGCCAATTCCGAATTTTCAAAACGCTGCTTTACCCACGATTGTTTTGGCGCTGGCTCAACCCATAGGTTTCTGGGACCAATCAGAACGGTTAGAATGTGTTTGCGTTCTAGAAATCAGATTCAGACTCATTGCGGAGGAGAATCTAACGTCCATGGGCGTGGTGTATTGTATGGTCGAAGCAAGGAGCTGCCAGGAAATATTACAGTAGGTTTGGACAATGGTTCTGCTGGCTTCCTGTCACTGCAGTAATTTCAAATTCCAATATCACAGATGATTGTATTTCCAATAACAGTCTGGTTACTTAAATTATTGTTGTGAACATGAGCTCACACATGCCTCACAAATCAGTGCAGATAGGGATACATAAAACTGCCCTCTTCCCCTTACCCCCCTCCTCCACATTAATTGGTGCTCATCCTATCACAAAGTTTAGCAGTGTGTCCTCTAGAATTCCTATCATAGCTTAGGCCTGCATGGGCTACACTGAACATTGATGACCACTGGGCACAGACCCACTGGAGTTCTTTAGTTAGTTATTCATCTTTCCTTAGTGTAGGTGTTGGAATTCAGTGGTTTGAAATGAGTCATTTCCTGTTTTTCACTGTTGATGGCATAATCAGTATATTACAGGCTTCATGTGTGGGATCTCAGTAAAAAAAAACGGTGCCCCTTTTTTCAGAAAAAGGAACTTTTACTATCACAGTTATTGGTCGGGTCAGCGCTCATTACAACCTAGATAAGAGACAGGCTGGCAGGCAGGCAAGCAAGCAGACAGATGGATGGACAGATAAGCGGACAGACATGTTTACTTTAATACCTTTTATTGCATGACAAAAAACTTTCACTGCTATCTAAAATAAAATACCTCAATCTATCTCCTGTTCTCCATTGGCAGAGTTAAATCCTATGTGAGTACCAGTCTTCTCTGGAAACCGTTTGTTAAACAATTAGTAATGTGCAAACTACCCAAACCTATTTCCATATGAGAAATCACATTTACTTGGCCATGCAATACAACTGTTTATGAATCACACAAAGTTTCAAAGCACTTTTTTCAATTTCAGCTTAATCAAAAAATGCATCCATGTAAAAGGATGGTTACAGTAACACATGTCCGCTCATGTGCAAACACAAAGACATACGCATGTACGCACACACACACACACATGCACACACACATGTTGTAGGGCCTGAAGGGCTTTTGAGGTAGTTATTTTGGCCTTTTTAAAGAGATTTTATGTTCCCTTCTCCTCAGCTCTCCTCAGCTGCCCCCTGTCACTCTCCTGCACATTTCACGGTGTGTTCCCTATGTCAAGTTTCCCCCACTCCTACCTCACATGTGGTAACCCAGTCACCACATACCAGAAACAAATAAAACTCACATTATATGGACCAAATGGCTTGGAGGGCTATGGGCTGCTGGACTGAGTCAGAAATGATGAAGACTGAGTATCAAGCAACTCACGAGTCAACTTTTATTACTACAACCAAAGTCATTTTCTGATCCAATTTCATTCTCGTTTGTTTACCAGTCGTAGACTGTGGTGACATCATCTACATTAACTCTTGAAATTCCTTCTGTCACTACAGATTTAGGTAAAACAGCTTTTAGTATCTTCGCACCTTACTTACAGTATGTAACAATCTTCAGAATACCCTACAGTTGGATACATTAGTACCTTTTGGACAATTCAGATTGTTGGTTGAGGATTTTTATGATTGTGTTTTGTATTCTTTTTGATATTTTTTGTGTATTTCAGGGCTCCTTTGTAAAAGAGACCTTGGTCTCAATGGGACTCCACCCTGCTTAAATAAAGGTTAGATAAAAATAAATAGTTTGACCATTCTTATGCCCGCTGGGATATTGACCAATATTTCTGAGTACTGCATGGCTTAAATACAGACATGAAACCAAAATGATACGGTCCCCTTCAACCTTCACAACAGGCCCATACAGCTACAACTGCATCTTTGTATGGGCCTGTAAACCTGGTACTAAGGCTACTTCCCAAATTGCACCCTATTCCCTTTATAGTGTTGTTTACTCAGAATCGTCTCGGGCTGTGTGGACACACTGCCACTGCCAGGACTGATACTGTAGGATAGAGTGACACTGTCCAGCTCCAATGACACACATGCTGCTTCTGCACACTTCACTCCTCATTCCTTTCCCTGGAAACCTCAGTCAGAGGGTCAGCTGGCATCACAGTGTCCACAGTTATGTCATGCGGCAGGCCAGTGTACAAGAGACAAACAAACCATGGCTACACGCTACGCTACTCCTGGTAAAAATAAAGCCCAGGCTTTCCTGGAATAAGAAGACAAATATAGGGACTGCTTAGATATATTTTAGTCTTTTATTTGGGGAGTTGTTATGGGCAATATGGTCACATGTAATGTAAAGCTAACATGTATATAACATGTATACTGCTTTTTACTTCTAAGCATGTATGAGCCTTTATGTCTTATTATTGAAGTAATAATATAAGATGGCTATTATTTGGTCAGGATCATTATAAGATTGTAAGAGAACATAAGAGGGTCATGCATATTTATGATAATGCATTATGGCTGTTGTCTATAAGTAAAGTATTTTCATTTGAACACCTCAATGTTTTCAGAAGAATTTCAATAGAAACATCAAATTTCAATTCAAAACATTTAATCTCCCAAAAATGTATTTCTGTTCCCCTAGGAACTGTGATTCTTAAGGGTTGTGTAATAGTTTACTCTCGTTGTAAAATATTTGAATTGTATTTGCATGTGTGAATAGCCTGCAGCATTCCCAGTTGTGTAAAACCTCACATTCTTTGAAATGAACATCTTATCTTTCCAGGAGATAAGCTCCAACGTTCACATGAGGTGATGACTTAAGTGTGAGACCCTGGTCTAGCATGTTCCTAACAGATCTTCCTAACACATCTTCCTAACTATGCAGGTCTGTAGGCAAACAGCTCCCAGGCAACATTATATTTGGCTGTTAAGAAAGATCCAAAGGAAGATCCTTCAACTGCCATTGTCCCTTGTGAAACCAGCTTGCTTTCGCTATTAGTGTTGTTTTCCTAATCCTCAGCCATTCTGAAGGATTTATTGTTGTATGTTGTCTTTGTCATTTCAGCAGTTAGTCACAATGATACTCAAAGAATAGTCTTTGTGATTCAGGACATTTCAGCCAGCTGACAGTAACCCTTCGCGTACGCTAGCACGTGGTGCCGCTGTCACGTTCATCATAAGGAATGGACTAAGGCGAAACGTGACGTTCTGGACTACTCACAGGCAGCTACACAAACACAAGATCACACAATGCACAAAGGGGAAATGGCTGCCTAAATATGATCCCCAATCAGAGACAACGATAAACAACTGCCTCTGATTGGGAACAATAACAGGCCAACATCGACAAATAAACGGCCTAGATGACCCACCCTAAATCCCACCCCGACCTAACCAACATAGAGAATAAAAGCTCTCTATGGTCAGGGCGTGACAGTACCCCCCCCCCCCCCCCCCCCAAAAAAACCTGACTCAATAGGGGAGGGTCCGGGTGGGCATCTACCGTCGGGGTCGGCTCCGGTGCGGGGCGAAGTACCCACTCCGCTCGTGGACACGTCATCGGAGGAATCGGACCGTGGCTCGTCGCCAGAAGAACCGGACCGTGGGTCGTCGCCAGAGGAACCGGACCGCGAATCGTCGCCAAGAGGTTCCGGACCGCGGACCGTCGTAGGAGGTTCCGGACCGCGGACCGTCGTAGGAGTGAAATAGGGAATAGGGTGCACAGACTGTGAAACTGTTGCCGGAAGCGCTGGACTGGGACCTGTCGCCGGAAGCTCTGGACTGGGACCTGTCGCCGGAAGCTCTGGACTGGGACCTGTCGCCGGAAGCTCTGGACTGGGACCTGTCGCCGGAAGCTCTGGACTGGGACCTGTCGCCGGAAGCGCTGGACTGGGACCTGTCGCCGGAAGCGCTGGACTGGGACCTGTCGCCGGAAGCGCTGGACTGGGACCTGTCGCCGGAAGCGCTGGACTGGGACCTGTCGCCGGAAGCGCTGGACTGGGACCTGTCGCCGGAAGCTCTGGACTGGGAACTGTCGCCGGAAGCTCTGGACTGGGAACTGTCGCCGGAAGCTCTGGACTGTGGAGGCACACTGGAGGCCTGATGCATGGGACCGGTACAGGTGGCACTGGGCTGATGACACGCACCTCAGGGCGAGTGCGGGGAGGAGGCACAGGACGCACTGGACTGTGGAGGCGCACTGGAGGTCTAGAGCGCAGAACTGGCACAACCCGTCCTGGCTGGATGCTCACTCGAGCCCGGCAAGTGCGGGAAGCTGGCACAGAACGCACTGGGCTGTGAAGACGCACTGGGGATACAGCGCGTAGAGCCGGCGCAGGATATTCTGGTCCGAGGAGGCGTACTGGAGACCAGGAGCGCTGAGCCGGCACAACCCGTCCTGGCTGGATGCTCATTTTCGCAAGGCAAGTGCGGAGAGCTGACACCGAGCGCACCGGGCTGTGAATGCCCCCTGGAGACACAGTGCGTATCATCGCATAACATGGTGCCTGAACGGTCACACGCTCCTTAAAGCGAGTGCGGGGAGTTGGCTCTGGTCTGAAAACTGGTTCCGCCAACCACCCCTTGTGCCCCCCCCCCAAAAAAAAAAAATTGGGGGGCTGCCTCTCGTGCTTGCGTCTTGGTTGCGAACCCCGGAGTCGTCGTCGTTGATCCTCCTTCGCTGCCTCCGTCTGCTTCCCCGGTAGGCGTTCATATCTCTCCAATACCTCCTCCCAAGTCCAGGCTATTCTCTAAATATGATCCCCAATCAGAGACAACGATAAACAGCTGCCTCTGATTGGGAACCATAACAGGCCAACATTGACATATAAACGCCTAGATGACCCACCCTAAATCACACCCCGACGTAACCAACATAGAGAATAAAAGCTCTCTATGGTCAGGGCGTGACAGCCGCGTAATTTGTGTTGTTTTAATGTTTTAGGGACTCCTGAGAAAACCAGCAAACCAGTCTGTCGTCTTGTGAAACAGTGGATGTAAATATTCTAGCTAGCTAAAGCATTTACTGCAAATTGAATGTACAATTTTGTAAGCTTGCCTTGTTGATATTTGCCATGCAATGCATCTGAAGTAACGTATCTAGCTAACTATTTTCTTGCTTATTGTGTAATGGAGGATAAAAATACCTGTACGCCTATGGATGTTTAGCTAGCTATGTAGCCGATCTGTGTTTGGACCTAAAATGTTTGGTATAAATATTAATTCAGAACCTAGCTATGAACCTCAGCCATCAAAGCCAGTTGTGTTGACTTCAAAACAGTCTGAATGGCATTAATTAAGCCTATGAATTGAGTAGAATATAAAATAAATGTATTGTGCCAAGGATGCAAGTCGTATATACATGTAGTTATTACGAAGCACGAGATCCCCACATTGTAGCCTGTACATTGAATATACTCACTGATTATGTACTCTACCTTGGCAAATAAAGGTGCAGTTCAGGTATGAATGTCTGTGAGATATTATTTTTCAGTCATATTCAATATCAGGAGTATCAAACTCCAGTCTTTGATTGATGCTGTTTCTGCGTGTATGTACTACAATTATACACTTCAAGTGTTTACCAATCCTGGTCCTGGGACATCAATGGTCACACATTGTAACTATGCAATAGACTAGAAACATGATTTAACTAGTTAATGGCTGATTTGTAATTAATATATACAGAAACAGAATCTAAAAAACAGTACACAACACTTCCTGTGCATCATGTAAATACTCTAAAACCAGTTCATCTCAATATCTAATTTCCTTCATCTGTACTGATAGGAGTATAGGTGTAGTATTTCATCAAATGAGAGACTTAATTTCAACCAGTAGAGAATGTGAAACACTTTATTGAAAGAAGTTCATTATCCAAGTGTTATAAATACATAATACACGCATTATAAAATATTATAATATTATATTACAAATAAAAGTTCAATCTGTACTTCAATGCACAGTTGGTGTGCATTATAAAAACAGAGGAAGAAAGAGGTGGGGAGAGAGGTGTGAGTGTAAAAGACAGAAAGGGAACGTGGTAAGAACAGAGGAGCAGGGAAGACAGCATATGACTAATGAATTACAGTGCTACTCAACTTAATATTCTCTCAGTTCATCACAATTACATAATAGTGTCTCTAGCGGTGTCTCCTAACCAGCCTTGGGCCCCAAGGTTATCTTAAGAGCGGGTGAGGTGGTGAAGGGGTTGACATCCTCTCGCACATCAAAACATGCCTGCAGACGAGAGAAACCATGCTTAAGCCTTGTGTTTTTTTTATTCAAACACTCTCAGTCATCATAATCATCAGGTGAAATGCAAAACTGACCTTGGATCATTCACTCTGGGACTACTACATATCTATCTGTATTTCAATGTAAAGCATGTCTTTAATAATACTTCCTGTTGACCCGACCAAGTGACCTCTCACATCTGATCATGCTGTGCCTTCTATGTAGCCAGTTCAGATGCGAGAGGGGTTCACGGACACAGCTAATATAACCTAGAAGATTTAGGGAGAAGGATGAAGTGAAGGAGAGAGACTGTTACAGTATATAGAAAATAAGGTAGTTAAAGCAACAGTGTTCAACAGGAATCTGTGTGTGTGGCCTCACCTGGTGTCCACACTAAGTGGCTGCAGAGAACTTTATACTGGAAAAACATGCACATACACACAAGGACAAACAATATAGCGTAGTTATATAGATAATGAAGTGTCTTACTATTCTCCATGGTTGGTCCACTTGCCAATTTGTTGAAGGTGGAAGGAGCCTGAGCCTGCTTACTGCACAACACAATCTATCAATCAGATTTATACACGAGTGTGTAAGTGGGGGTTATAGGGTGTCTAATTGTTCTACTCTTATAGGGTGTCTAATTGTGACTCTTAAAAGAGCCTGTCTTGTTTTTGTACAGACATCACCCTCACCTAAGAAGTGGAAATCAAAGGGAGAGAAACTGGTAATTTAATAAGTGCAGTTGACATAGCTAAGTAAATGGAAGAATACTCTAATTTCAATACTCTTACCCACCACTGCAACCTGTATGCTCTCGTTGGCTGGCCCTCGCTTCATATTTGTCGCCAAACCCACTGGTTCCAGGTCATCTATAAGTCTTTGCTAGGTAAAGCCCCGCCTTAGCTTACCATAGCAGCACCCACCCGTAGTACGCGCTCCAGCAGGTATATTTCCCCAAAGCCAATTCCTCGTTTGGCCGCCTTTCCTTCCAGTTCTCTGCTGCCAATGACTGGAACGAATTGCATAAATCACTGAAGCTGGACTCATATCTCCCTCTCCAACTTTAAGTACCAGCTGTCAGAGCAGCTCACAGATCACTGCACATAGCCCATCTGTAAATAGCCCATCCAACTACCTCATCCCCATACTGTTATTTTTTTTTTTGCTCCTTTGCACCCCAGTATCTCTACTTGCACATTCATCTTCTGCACATCTATCACTCCAGTGTTTAATTGCTAAATTGTAATTATTTCGCCACTATGGCCTATTTATTGCCTTACCTCACCTCATTTGCACACACTGTATATAGACTTCTCTATTGTGTTATTGACTGTATGTTTGTTTATTCCATGTGTAACTCTGTGTTGTTGTTTGTGTCACACTGCTTTGCTTTATCTTGGCCAGGTCGCAGTTGTAAATGAGAACTTGTTCTCAACTGGCCTACCTGGTTAAATAAAGATGAAAAATAAAAAATGTGGATGGCTCTTAAAAGAGCCTTAGGTTGTGCATAGCGTAGTCTATGGTGTTGCCAGCACCCTCTTCGAAAAAGTAGGAGGGGAAGAGCTTTTTTTAAATTTTCACCTAAAATGACATACCCAAATCTAACTGCCTGTAACTCAGGCCCTGAAGCAAGGATATGCATATTTTTGGTACCATTTGAAAGGAAATACTTTGAAGTTTGTGGGAATGTGGGAGAATATAACACAATAGATCTGGTAAAAGATAATACAAAGATAAACCAATCATTATTTTGTACGAAAGACCATAATGTATTATTCCAGCCCAGCTGCAATTTAGATTTTGGCCACTAGATGGCAGCAGTGTATGTGCTAAGTTTTTGAATGATCCAATGAACCATTGCATTTCTGTTCAAAATGTTGTATCAAGACCGCCCAAATGTGCCTAATTTGTTTTTTAATAACTTTTCATGTTCGAAACTGTGCACTCTCCTCAAACAATAGCATGGTATTCTTTCACTGTAAATTGGACAGCACAGTTAGATTAACAAGAATTTAAGCTTTCTGCCAATATCAGATATGGCTATGTCCTGGGAAATGTTATTGTTACTTACAACCTCATGCTAATCGCATTAGCCTACGTTTGCTCAACCGTCCCATGGAAGGGACACCAATCCCAAAGATAGTCTACTCTTTCACTTTGACAGTTGTGGTTGCTATCCTTTCACTCTCCTGCATAGATGTTAGCTAGCTACCTACAAATGCATTTGGAGTTTGTTTTGTACAATGATAAATACATCAAGATAGGTAGCTGGGGATATTTTATTAACTTAGCTGGCTATACAGTATGTAAAGTTGGCTAGATACTTAGCTAGCTACGTTAGCAGCTCATTTGAGTTAGCCTGCACTGTGTTAGCTAATAATACATCGTTTTTTTTACTTACTTTAATAGGTTCTCCCACCCATGTGGACTATTGGAAACAGGGCAGCAAAGTCTGTCACCAGAGCGGTTTAGAGTGTATTACTATTTACCTGTGAAAAAATTCATGAAATGGAGTGGATTAAACTATTTACCCATTTAATAACCAGACCTTCATACAAACTTACTATGCTGAATTATTGACGCACAATCGAACGTGCTGCTATATGCTGTCAGCACACCCACAAACAAGCTATTCTGGGCGGCTGGAGGAGCATGCAGCAATTTACCGCATACTAATGTACATGTACGGTAAGGGGTCCAAGACAATAGTCTTTTAGGGAAGAGCAAAAGAGGAAAAGGAGACTTTGGTTGTACGGTAACTATGCCTACTACTGACAGTGGTGTGTGGGTATGCCAACTTAGTACAAAAGAGTGAAAAAAGGATTCTCGAACCCTTTGTGGGTTCTTGAACCCAGGTGTCTTTACTAGTTATAGAACTTTATGGGTATAAAGTTAATTATTTTTATTTATTTATTAAATTACACAAATAAAAAAAATCTGACAAAGTCAAGAAGCAAGCAAATAAACACTTTAGTCACTGCATCCCCCACCATAACACAGGTGGCGTTAGCCGTGCATCTTTGTTTCCTGTTTTGCAGCTCGCCTCCTCTGTGGAGATGCTAGTATGCCTCCATCTTACTCATATTGACCTCCCTGAAACTTTCCCCTTTCCACTATGCCTCTCGCACCTCTCCCTTCCACATACATGAAACCGTGACACCCATCTGGGGGTCTGAAGATGAGACAGACGCCTTTCCAGGTCAAAGCCACCATTTTGAGAAAACAAAAATGAGTCACATTGGGTGCGAGAAGGTGCATCAAGGGGAAATCCTTAGCTAACCCCACAGTGGAGAGAATCAGTGGAGCGTGGTGGCTGTGTCGCATAGAGAAACCAACCACACTCAGAGCAGTGAGGTACTGTACAGAGCCATTGGTAGGAGGAGAGGCTGTGTCTGTGGGATTTCCATCATGGCTCCTTTAGGTCCACCAAATGCTGTGGAGGAGAAGAGTGGTTGCATACAGTAATAATACCTACCTGCGAAATGTCTGGGTCTCATGATGTTTTTGGAAGTTTGATTTTGGAAGTCATGATTGTGACAAGTTATAGTGCTTGTTATAGTGCTCACAATCAGTTTCGAGTATTTTAATGATATTCCCAGTGTTCTCTGAACCAATCCTGGCAGATTATCAATCAAATATAGATGCAAGGAAAAACTAGCAGACTAGCAATGTCACAACCAAACGGGCAAAAAAAGCAATCCCACTTATTTAGTATTGCTCTTGCACAGTGCTAGCTACAATGTTCTTTCAGAATTTATGAAACATAACAAGCCCATTGTAGTTGTGAGTGTATCTGAGTAAGAATACCCATCATATAATGTTGGTTCTTCAGAACAAATAATTACTGGATGAAATGTTGGTGTACTCTTGTGGCCAGTCTAAAAACAAAAAATATGTATTCATTGATATAAAAGTATACAAATCAAAAGTTTAATATTTTTTTTTGACACATAGGGATCAGTGCACCAAGACATTCTTTAATTTCAAAAGCAAGAGATTTACAAGGGCTCAGTCTCTTTTTTTTTATATATGTATATTGTTTGAGAGGAAATTCTAAAAGGTGAAATCTATGCCGGTGCTTAGATCAGAATTTCCTGTCTAGCTTCACAGCAGCAGGCAGCATCATCTCATGACATCACTCTCCTTTACAATATTTCCACCAGATGTACATTTTGCCCAACCTTTGTATCAGGGATAACCCCTACGTTGTTTTTAGCTCGCTCTGACGGAAAAGTGTGAAGTGGACTATACTGTATGAAAAGGAAGAATTACAATTTGAAGTGATGCTGGAGGATTGCGGGGAGGGGAAGCTGATCCTAGATCTGTACCTAGGGGAAACTTCAGCTACATATCTCTTAGATGTAGACTTTCAAGGACAAGGTTGAGTAGTAAAATTGACAATTGTCATTAATTATCCCCTCAAATTTAGTATCTTATCAATCAATTTCTCATTGAACATCTCCTCTTACTCTAATGTCTCTGTCATGGGTTCGTTGCTGAAGAGGAACTGTAAAAAGGGAAAAGGCACCGTTAGAGTTGTAAACCAAAGGCCAGTTTCTGTATGACTTGACGTCTATAAATACTGTCTGCATAGATAGTGAATGAATGGTCTCAGGGTAGCCAAGTGCAGTTACAAGATACTAGAGGTGGTAAAATGAAACCACAATGTGTAAGTGACACCTCTACTTGTATGAATCACATCCGGTATGATTTACCAGAACTGCTAGAACTGAGAATAAGTTGTTTCAGTTCATAAAACATTTCACTTATAAATTGTTTTAATGGTGAGATTAATTCTACTGCTATTCATGGCTTTACAGAAAAATTGCCATGCATGCATCCAATCTATTTAGTCAGGTTATGTCAACATTCTCACATATTTTAGAATTTAATATAAAGTTGAATATCAATGCATTAGCAAGGCCTAAAAAAAGTATTTTTATTAAAGCGCTAATGACCTACACTACCGTTCAAAAGTTTGGGGTAATTTAGAAATGTCCTTGTTTTTGAAAGAAAATCACTTTTTTGTCCATTAAAATATCAAATTGACCAGAAATACAGTGTAGACATTATTAATGTTGTAAATGACTATTGTAGCTGGAAACGGCAGATTTTTAATAGAATATCTACATAGGCATACAGAGCCCCATTATCAGCAACCATCACTCAGTGTGCCAATGGCAGCTTCATTAAATAGTACCCGCAAAACACCAGTCTCAACATCAACAGTGAAGAGGTGACTCCGGGATGCTGGCCTCTGTCCAGTGTCTGTGTTCTTTCGCCCATCTTAATCTTTTCTTTTCATTGGCTAGTCTGAGATATGGCTTTTTCTTTGCAACTCTGCCTAGAAGGCCAGCATCCCGGAGTCGCCTCTTCACTGTTGATGTTGAGACTGGTGTTTTGCAGCGCATGTGACTAATAAAATGTGATATTCCATAAATAAAACAATCTGCCGTTTCCAGCTACAATAGTCATTTACAACATTAGCAATGTCTACACTGTATTTACGATCAATTTGATGTTACTTTAATGACAAAAAAATGTTTTTCTTTCAAAAACAAGAACATATCTAAGTGGCCCCAAACTTTTGAAAGCTAGTGTACTTTTTAAACACTTCTGCATGCTGAAAAACATCCCCACAGCATGATGCTGCCACCACCATGCTTCAACGTAGGGGTGGTGCCAGGTTTCCTCCAGATGTGACGCTTGGCATTTAGGCCAAAAAGTTCAATCTTGGTTTCATCAGACCAGAGAATCTTGTTCCTCATGGTCTGAGAGTCTTTAGGGGCCTTTTGGCAAACTCCAAAAAGGCAAACTGTCATGTGTCATGTGCCTATGTTGTTGTATAGGTGGAGTTATGAGTCAATATGCATATATTCACATGTGGAACCGCATTAAAATTATTTTAAACCATTTTTTAAATGTTCATTGTCATGTCACACGTTGGCCCCATTATTTATAGAAAGACCCATTTATTGTTGTATTGGCTGATGCAATAAAATTTCCCTTTTGGAGGATTTATATCGTATCTTATCTTTTCAACTAATGCCATAACACAATTGTAGTGAATTGCACTTCAAATGACATAAAAAGTAAATAGTCCTTTGGCTCGATTCAATCAGTATCGCCAAAGTTCAGCGCTTAAGCGCGCTTGAAATTTAAACAAATGCGGGAACATTGCCTTTAAATTTCAATCGGGTCATAGTGCTGAACTTCGGGATTACAGATTGAATCGAGCCCCTGATCTGTATCTACCAAAGATAGGATGCAAACAAGCATCAAATCAATCAATCGTTGACTGCATAACGCAGCTTCTGGGGTTTGTCAACACGTTTAACACATTCGATATAGCGCCGTAAACATCTAGTAACACAGTATTGTGGCACGAAGACGACCAGTTTAAACCCAGTCTGTCACACAATGATAAAATTCTGGCAACTCTTTCATTGCAGGTCTGACAAACATTGGTGCTTGCAATGTATCCTTTGGAAAATAGACTTCTGGAGAATGGGCAATTATAAGGTAGCGACCTTGTCAATAGGTTTGAATCTCTTGGTGTAACAGCTAAGGTGTTAGGTTGACAGTCGCTATAGACTAAACTGAATTTATTATTGATGATTGTTACGTTCCCCAGTTTCTGTGTTGTAGTTTGTATTTGAGTATGTGTTTCAGGAGATGGCTTCCTGAAATTCTCCCCAAGCAGCTGATTGGTCGGCCCAAATTGATGATTGGAGAGCTGACCCCGCCCCCTCGTCAAGACGCAGCTGTCTCCAATTACCAATGCCTTCTGAAGCTATAAAAGCCAGTGTTCTGTTGTTCAGAGAGAGAGATCATAGGCAGGCTGAGGAGATTGCAGAAAGATTGATTGCAGAAAGATTGATTGCAGAAAGATTGATTGCAGAAAGATTGATTGCAGAAAGATTGATTGCAGAAAGATTGATTGCAGAAAGATTGATTGCAGAAAGATTGATTGCAGAAAGATTGATTGCAGAGAGAGAATGGAGAGAGAATTTGATTGTGATATAGAGAATTAAATTGCTGAAAACTGTGTTGGTTGTTTTTCAGGGAGCTGAGGGTGATATAGTGTTGGTTGTTTATCAGAAAGCGATTTGGTATGTACTGTGTTAGTTTGTTGCATTATCAGATAGAGCTTATTTGAGGTCCTTGGTTTCTTAGTTTGAGTAATTGTTTGTTATCCTGTTTCATTTGTTCCCAGGGGGGAAGGGGAAGGCATCTAGGGAGTGCTTAGGCAAGAGGCCCGCGGGCATACATATACCCGTAGTATATTCACTGTCTAGGCACACTAGGTAAGACCTGGGCGGACCACCCCCTGTATTTTGGTTAGCGCACCAGGTGGTGCTAAATTAGGTAAGTAGTGGGTAGGCAGGTTTGATAGAGGGGGGCTTTGACATTTACTTTCTTTGCTTTGGTTCCGTCCAGCCCCTTTTCCCCATTTTATCGTGTAAAGGAATAAAATCCTAGTAAACGGTCAATTCTGCCTTTTGTCGTCCTTTCTCACACCTACAGTCCCATACCTCTTTCACTTCACGTTGAGTTGTAGCAGGGTGTTGCATTCCCTCTTCATAGAGGCGTGCGTAACAATGATTGTGAAAGCTTGTTCTGATACATTTTCTGAGAAATATCAAGTTCTCTTCTGAGACTACAGTAATTAATCATATAGATTTTCATGATGTGCTGTCACATAACAGAACGGTAGCTAGGGACAACCCGTGGTCTGCACTGGGGAGAAAAAAACAAGTTATACAGAATGAGTCGGTATGTGCAGTAAATGTCTTTGGCTAAGGTGTATGTAAACTTCCGACTTCAACTGTACATAGGGCGGCTGTACATAAACATGGAATCATTGGTTACTTTAGTAATGGAACACTAGTCACTTTAATAATGTTTACATACTGCTTTACTCACTTCATATGTATATACTGTATTCTACTGTATTTTAGTCAATACCACTCGTCCTAATATTTATATATTTCTTAATTCTTTTACTTTTAGATTTGTGTGTATTGTTGTGAATTGTTAGATACTACTGCACTGTTGTAGCTAGTAACACAAGCATTTCACAACACCCGCAATAACATCTGCTATGTGACCAATACAATTTGATTTGATTTAATGCAGAACCAAAATTCAATGTACTGATAACAGTTCTGTCCCAAATGACACCCTATTCCCTATATAGTGCACTACTTTTGGCCAGGGCCCATAGGAAATAGTGTGCCATTTGGGATGTACCCTTAGAAACATTACTGTCTGGTTGCATTTCATAACTTGCCTTTTTAAATAACCTTATAAAGTAATATGACTGGTAGCGTAAAAGACAAATGACCTCGCTCTGTCTTTTAAAAAGATTCCTTTCCAAGTATCCAGTGGTTACTTTTTCTGAGAAAGTACTGTATGTGAAGTTGAGGCTGTTGTGGATAAGTTTTAGACACACACACACTCCTCTGCTTCTTTGTCCTTGTTAGTGCCTTAATTAAATGTGGTGGTTCAGATGGACCCAAAGGCATCAATTTAACGAAGGAATGTCCTAACAAGCACCCTGGGCCCAGGTAATAAATGAGTGGAGCACGGGGGATGGTCTAGGTAATTTAGAATATCTTGTCAGGAGTGTCAGTGAAAGCGGTTTCACTATTTTATAACAACTCCCTGGCATGGAAGTATACATCACAATGTACATAAACAAGTTGGTTATGGAGGTCCTCGTGTGTAGTGTACACAAAGCATAAACACATCTGGAAGATGGAGAACTGAATATCCATAGAAGGAGAGTGACTGTATTTGCTTGCTGTTGGTCAATGTTCTGGAGTCCTTACCTGTTTCATACAGATATTGTTCTGATTTGCAGTTTAAACTGTATTCTGTGTGAACACAAAACAACACTGACAACTGTAGCAATCTAGACTACTCTTTGCTTAAATTGCTAGCTATGAGTAGGGGAGAGTTGGAGGCTCTTAGCAGTGCTACTTAGTTTTTTCTGTTTTGCAGTACTATGCTGTGAACACAACAGACCCCAATTCCACGTGTCAACTCGGTACTGTTGGCTGTCGGAGTGTTAGCCCACCCCCTTTCTCTCTCTCTCACTCACACACACACACACACACACTACTGATTGACTGCAAGGCTAAGTTCCGAATGGCACCTTATATTGTGCACTACTTTTTTGCCAGGGCCCGTAGGGCTGCAGTCATCAGTTTGTTTGGAACCAGGTCCCTGGAATTGTATGTGGCTCTGTTGTTCTTCTACTGTGTTAATTCTTCTGTTTGTCGCAGAGGCGGCAAAGGGATGTCATGCTGAACTAGTTATGGGCTTCAGCTTAACCCTTTACACTCGTGGGAATTGGCCTATATGGATAGGGCTAAATTGAAATGTTTCTTACAGAAGAAATCGGAAAATGCATAATAATTGTAGCAATTAAAAGGGAACAGTTTGGAGATAATGGGAAATTATTAGACCAAAGGTGAGTACATAACACAAGAACAAATCCAAACATTACACTGTTGATTTTATGTGCATTTTACATTTACTGTACTTTTCGCTATATTGTTAATAACGAGATCTGAAAATACAAGGGAGTGAACTAACTGGTGTGTCCAGTGCAGCTGAGCTAGCTGGCTACTGATGCTGTAGGGGTACGAGTGGAAACCTTTCTAAATGTCAAGCGCCACAAGCTCTACTGTACATTGGTACAGTGTTAGGCTTTCAAAAAGCAATTCAGAGAAACAGATCGTAATTTTGGTGCGCATAGATAGGAGTCATGTGTGCATTCAGGTGCGTGTACCACGAAAGATTTACTTCACAATAAACAAACATCTGTTCCGAACAACCCAGTGTATGACGACATGTCATCTTGTAACTGTACATCGAACCTAGTGATCATAAATTCAACATTGTATATGACATGAGTTTTATGATTTGGAAATGTAAAGTGCACGTTTGGACTCCCAGGTGATTGCCTTGCTTGTATCACATCAAAGCGATATTTATTATAATCCTCAACGTCTCGTCTTTCTAAATACATCGAGTCATCTTAAATTTACAGCATTTCCCTCACTCAGACAACAAAACATTTGCAAAAGTTGCCTAATTACCAGGAGGGATGGGGGCAACTTCTTGTCACACTTGGTGCTCAAGTTCAGAACGGCTGTCTGACGTCATGTATAGCATGTACAGCCACTACGTTCCAATTTAGGTGCTTATTAGTTCCCAATCTACCATTTTCAACCCGTATACGGGTACGCTTCCCATATACACACACTCCCTTCCTAAACTTAAAGCATTCGTATAGACTTTATGATTGATGCTTCTAAATCGCTTCCCTTTACATTGCTTCTGAATGGAGCCAGACAGAAATGTCCTTTGTAACAATGAGGAGGTCATTAATGCTTTCTTGTCTAACTGTTAGCTGGTTTTTAAATGATCAAAAGCCTCTTCTCATTTGAACAATATGTTGGCAGCCAGAAAATCAGGGATACTACTGAAGTCTTGCATGGTTGAATTACTGTCTTTTCAGTCATTTCATGATTATTATCCAGATGATTATTATCTATGACATCCAATTACTGTATTAGTTTAAACAAAGGGTACAGGGTAGGACATCCCCTCCCCCGCTTGCACACCTTAACCCTTTCATTATGTGTGGAAGGGATTAAGAGTGAGGGGTTTGGGGTCTGTCCATTTCCCAGGGGGAGGGAGATTCCTGTAACATCTTATATTCGGCCCACGGTGCCTGCTCAGCCCCCCTGCAGGTAAAGCTGACATACCGCGGACTGATGCTGTCACAGACCATTAGCTAGGTGGACCCTACGCAGGACACACATTCATGCCCACACTCAGGCACAACTACACACTTACCACACATGCTCTGCAACTCTCACATGCACAAATGGACATAATGTCGAACCTTCATTTCTTACACGCTCACATTCATATGTATCCACCAATCCATACACCAACACGCATCCTCAAACAAAACTTTCTTATACAAATGTAGGCATCCACCTAACCAGACAGTCTTGCACATGCTCCCTAACAATCACACACCCTCCAACACGCACATAAACACAAACTCATTCAACAACCCACACACCTTATTACACATCAATAAAGAGCATCATAATTTTATATGATCGTATATTGTTTCCTTTTGTTCTTTATCTTTACTGGCAAACTGACACCTAAAAGGGGGGTTAGTCTTATGCAAAATTCTCCTGGTGAATCACAGGAAACGCATGATGGATGTACTTTTAGCCCTGTATTTTTAACCTGGACTGCTTGTTGACACAACACATCAGTGAGGGAAAAGCCTTCACTTTCCCCTGCTCACTGACTCAGGGCACTTTAAAAAGGTCCACTTGACTGGGAAATTCCTCTCACAAATGTAGTTGCAACCATTGCATTGAGCAGCCTTTCAACAACGAGGCACTGGTCCAACTGGCATATCTGTGTACCGCTTAGCAGCTCTCTCTGCTTCCCTACCCAACCTCCCTTAATGGTTACCAAGAACAACAAAACCAAAACAAACACTTTGAAAGACCATAAACCCATTTGTCTTTTGTTCTACACCGTTCAAATCTGTCTCACCTGCAGCTCATGAAAGCCACAGACAATGTCACATGACGTTTTGATAAAACATTAGCTACATTTTAGGTTTGAAGCTACATTCGTGGACGCAACTACACAGTATGATATTCTCAAGGGAAGTTACTCGTTTGGAAGTTCCCAAATCAAATGTCAGCTCCGATTAAACATTCGCATAAATTTGTGTCGGGGAGGAGAAATCTCAGTGGCGGGGACCCACACACAGTGTGCCCAGAGGATCAGCTTCCCACAGTGAAGGAGACGACCACTCTAAATTCCTTATTCCTTCAGGAGTGGGGCCCTACCAACAACAGTTCTCCCTCACAAAGGACCTTCCTGGAAGACTCTGCCGCTCCACTGAAGAATAGGCATCGATTGTACCTATGCCCCAAATACAACTGGAATGTCTCTTAGGCGGCTACTGTGTAGTGTGTGTGTGTGTTCGTATGTGACCGTTTGTGTGTGTGTGGTAAATCTGCCAGCCAGGTCACCCGTGATACAAGTCAGTACTCGACATCCATCCATGTCTGAGGACGTCGGGAGATGGCGTGGAAACTGGGCACTAGGGGCAACAATGAGCGCTGTTACCTTCAAGTAGGTTTCGGTTTTGCAAGGGAGTTGTGGACAGGGATTTGCATCTGGTACCAAAGGGGGATGTTGGATGGGTGTAAATATCTGCCTCTGGTACCAAAGGTTGCATGTTCGAATCCAGCGATAGAAAGTTGTTTTTGAGATATTTGTTTTAAGCTTATCCCAAACCTTTACCCTTACCTTAACCATTTGAAGTTAATGCCTAACCTTACGATTTTGGAGTTAATGCCTAAACTTAACCTTAAAAATTCAGAGTTAATGCCTAAATATAACAATTCCTAACACTACAGTAAAACAACAATATGAACACCTTTACAGTATACCTATAGGGAAATAACAGTGATAACAAAGTTATGATTGTACCACATGCATTGTGTTTATGCATTTACCGTACGTACCACTATCCATTCTATTTTGATGTAAATACAGGACAATTTGTTCAGATTAAATGATCAAATTGTTATAGGCTTCTATATAAATCTATGTACCTATGAATATATATAGTTGCTCTGGTATAAGACCCCTTTAATGTATTACCTATCATTGGTATAAAATGATCACATACACATACCTTTTCCTCTGCAAAGTGGATGAACAACACTATTTGGGGTGTGTGAAAGTTATTATATGAGTTTTGTGATATAAGAAAACTTTCTTGACAGAAAGTAAAAATTTGAAATAAGAAGCGATCCGTGAACCGGAATCTCACTTCATTCTGATTCTTTGTATGGTGTTCCTTTATAAATAATTTCCCCCCACGTAACATTTTAAACCTGACCAGAAAGAAATTGCGAAGGAAACTGAACTGAAAACTCAAAAGCTGACATTATGACACAGCTTCTCTGTGTTAACCCAGCACTATACAAAGAGTGTTACCACCAGTGATTCTCCTAAATGCATTTGTAACACATGACCAGTCCACCTCTGGCTTCCCATCCCTCCTTTCGATGGGAATTGGTCCGTCCATGACCGTAATGCTCTCTAGCGGGGTGGTGAAGACGGCCCAGTACATCACTGGTACCCTGCTCCCACCCATCCAGGACTTGAAACGGTGCCTGAGGAAGGCCCGCAGCATCATCAAGGACCCCACACACCCCAGCCACGAGCTGTTCATTTCCTTACCGTCGGGCAGACGGTATCGGAACATGAGGTCTGATACTAACAGTCTCAGAAAGTTTATATCCACAAGCCAGCAGAATGCTGAACACTTGAACTGGACTGACCACATGCTCTGATTCTCCGCACCTTAGCACACATGCACTCACTCTCGCACACACCCACACATCACAACTGCTGCTACCAGACTCTTATGATTGCTAAATATTGCACAATTTAAACATTTGCCCTCCATTCCCCCCTTTCCCAAAACATGTGTAAATATTGGACTATAAATTGCCTTCCTGTATTATACTTATGCTAAAAAATATGAGTCACTTTATGTTCGTATTGTTATATTTTATATGTTTTTATTGTTAATACATTTGAGAAGGAACCTGCAAGTAAGCATTTTGGTGGATAATGTATACCATATGTGTATCCAATACATACGACTAATAAAACTTGACACTCTTTCCTGTGCTGATTAGGTGCCCATTAGGTGATGACAGTGAGAATCTGAATGAAAAAGAGATTTCATGTTGGCATAAGAAAGGTAATTTTTGTGTCGGGAAAGTGGATACAGACTGACCTTTGACCTGTGGAGGATTTGGGTTCATTAGAAGATGACCCCCACCAACCCCCCAGGCCTCCCTCCTGTGGCCCTGAGTGATCTCTCCTGGATTAGTGCTCTTTGACCCAGCGGCAATGAGCTTACCTCCAGGGGTATCAAAGACATCAGGGGACAAAGACCTATGTATGTGAGAGACACACACACACAGAGCAGCGGCTCCAGCATTTGACTTCATTGAAAGGACATTGAAGGCACTCATCCATTCCTTTCAACACAACGATTTGATAAGCAGAGCGAATGGCTGTTCATGAATGTTAATGTGTGTTTTTTGTCATTGAATCACCATTGTCTTGAATCACTATGCATTGATTTACTCATTGTGATCAACACTGATTATAGTAGTGGATAAAACTTGAAACTGTTGCTACGGTATTTGGTTTTGCCTCTAGTACTGCTAATCAATGTGTAAATGAGACATTATATATATATTTTCGGTCAATATGAATTATCATGATTAAGAGCACTTATTACATCATTACATAGTCAACAGGGGCG
Organism: Salvelinus namaycush; assembly: GCF_016432855.1. Lineage (NCBI taxonomy): Eukaryota > Metazoa > Chordata > Actinopteri > Salmoniformes > Salmonidae > Salvelinus > Salvelinus namaycush. The sequence goes on along the minus strand of NC_052308.1, from coordinate 53,890,556 downwards.
TTCTCCACTATCAGTATACCTTAGAAGTACCATAGATGATCTATGGATTTCTATAAAGGCACTACATTCCTCAAACCAAGTCGTAAATAAAGTTAGTGCCAATCAATATTTGGAGCAGTTCAGGGCTCCCAAACCAAGTTCTACCATCCCTCATCCAGGGCCTCCTTCTGGAACTGTTCTGAGGAGTGCTCTTAGGCAGTGGGTCTCCCTGTAGCTCATTGCATTTGAGCATCGCCGTTATTATCATTCGTCTTGTCAGATGAGCCTCCGACTCATCTCCAACTGTTCTCTAGTCATGTTCTGATGGAACAGTGTACTTCTTTGTGGAATTCAACGGGGACCTTTGCACCCTCAAGTCTTCTGATACTCTCTGTGGATTGCTCCTTCATAAATCACTCACACACTCGCTCCCAAAAGGACCATATTGAAACACACACTCGGTAGCACGGTTTTCACACATGCATGCACACACACTTGCTTCTACACTCTCCGTGCAGAACAATATACCCCAAAGCTGACTCCTCCTCACCTGTCCTTGTACACAACTCATAACTGTCTCCTGCTCAGTTAAGTTATCATCCCACCAACGGGCTACGGTGTGTCATGGGAGAAATTACAACTATGTAGTCTACAGCTGTATGATACATTTGGCCCAAACAAATCATACGATGTATAGCTACAATCACATATAATGGAAGTTTGTGTTAACTACTGACTGAACATGAATTAGGAGAGAAAAATACTAGATTTAAAATTCGAGATTGGAATGAATTAGAAAATGTTATCCTATGAATTCCACCCAAAACCAATGCAAAAATGGAAAAGGAAACGCTCTATTGAATTATCTCTGTCATTCAGTCCAGCCAACGCTACACGGACAGGCTCCATTTAAAAAACCTCTTGTTGACATGTTAGGGCCCTGTTCGCAGGGAGGGAGACACTGAAGGATTTCAGAGAAGTGTTTGTCGGGCCCTGTTTGAAATTCACCAAAATCTCTTTCATGTTTTAGTGACTTAGGGGGTTGCTGGTGAAGGGGGGGTAAACAAATATAAAACAGCATGCAAAAGTGCACCCCCACCACCATCTAACCTCAGCCTCCACCCCTGTTCTCCCATAGGCTGTCTTAATCAGCAAATGGCCATAGCTGCCCTAAACACCACAAGTCACACCACAGTAAAAGGGAAGGGACAACCGTTAGCCACTTTTACACTATTACGAAGGGACAGCAAATACCACCACCACAGTTCTACTTCTCTATTCAAATTCCGTTCATCTTCTTCTTTACTGTAAGAAAAGCAAAATAATGTTATAGATTGACAGGGTTGTTTCACAGGGTTTATTTGGGCTCCCATGGCTTGAAGCACTTGTCAACCTGTGGCCAAATGTCAAAGCTGGATTCACAGCATGGAACTTCAGACAAAAGATGGCATTTTAAAGTTCTATATTGCGTAAAACTGAGTTGAGACCAAGAAGAAGGTAAAAGCGAGCGATAAAAAAAGTGTGAAGTTAATGTTTATATAATACAAAAAAATATTTAACCTTCGTTTAACTAGGCAAGTCAGTTAAGAACAAATTCTTAAATACAATAACGGCCTACCTCAGCCAAACCCGGACGACACTGGGCCAATTGTGTGCCACCCTATTGGACTCCCAATCACGGCCAGATGTGATAAAGCCTGGAATCGAACTAGGGAATGTAGGGAGCACCCCCCTATCCACATCGACGGAACAGTAGTGGAGAAAGTGGAAAGTTTGAAGTTCCTCGGCGTACACATCACTGACAAACTGAAATGGTCCACCCACACAGACAGCGTGGTGAAGAAGGCTGAAGAAATTCGGCTTGTCACCAAAAACACTCACAAACTTTTACAGATGCACAATCGAGAGCATCCTGTCGGGCTGTATCACCACCTGGTACGGCAACTGCTCCGCCCACAACCGTAAGGCTCTCCAGAGGGTAGTGAGGTCTGCACAACGCATCACCGGGGGCAAACTACCTGCCCTCCAGGACACCTACACCACCCGATGTCACAGGAAGGCCAAAAAGATCATAAAGGACAACAACCACCCGAGCCACTGCCTGTTCACCCCGCTACCATCCAGAAGGCGAGGTCAGTACAGGTGCATCAAAGCAGGGACCGAGAGACTGAAAAACAGCTTCTATCTCAAGGCCATCAGACTGTTAAACAGCCATCACTAACATTGAGTGGCTGCTGCCAACATACTGACTCATCTCTAGCCACTTAAATAATTAAAAATTGTATGTAATAAATGTATCACTAGTCACTTTAAACAATGGCACTTTATATAATGTTTACATACCCTACATTACTCATCTCATATGTATATACTGTACTCTACACCATCTAGCCTGTTGTTCGGCCATTGCTCATCCATATATTCATATTCTTATTCATTCCTTTACACTTGTGTGTAAAAGGTAGTTGTTGTGAAATTGTTAGATTACTTGTTAGATATTACTGCATGGTCAGAACTAGAAGCACAAGCATTTCGCTACACTCGCATTAACATCTGCTAACCATGTGTATGTGACCAATAAAATTTGATTTGATTGAGTGACGCCTCTTGCACTGAGGTGCCTTATACCGCTGTGCCACTCGGGAGTCCACAATAACTTCAGATCATTTGTTTCAGATAATCTGTTTTGGAATCATATATCATCTCAGTGAGGAATCAACAGGGCATAAGGCCTGTGTAGCTTGCTTGGGAGCAAATCCTTCCCCTCTTCTGCAGTCTCCAGTCAAAGCCAGGCCGAACCACAGAGGGCATGCTCCAACGGGACTAATCCATCACAATGACTAGGTGTGATGCATTTTACACCCCAAATGTATATGCATTTCATACACTCTCCCAGATTGCCACAGGGAATGTGGGGGACATGCCCCAATATTCAGAACAGCTTGATTCATCGCACCCAATAATTCATTTCAAATAAAATAGATAGCATATCAACACATCACAAGAAATGGCAAAATGTGTAGAATTGCAGGAAATTAGCTTTAAAGTAGCTGTCCAGTGTTTCCAGAATTCTATGAAATATGACCTATACTTAATTACAATATGAATGAAACAGTTTTCATTTCAACAGATTGCAATTAAGTATGTAAAAAAGCAGCTTTTCTGTGTTGGAATGGAGTGGGCATACCCCAACAACAGAATGGTGTGGGCGTATACCGGTCATTAAACATATTCATGCAAGTAGACTGCTGATTGGCCAGCTCATCCTCCATAAAGAAATAGCAAGCATTTTTGAAACAGTCTGTTTGAGATACAAGCTTGAGGTAGGTTTTTTTTTAGAGTTTTTTTCTTCAATTTATGCTTTGGCCACAAATAGGATGAGTCAACAACATTATTTGAGTAAGAGTAAACAGAATATTCACTTTTAAAAGTGAGATTTTCACTGGACAAGTACTTTAAAACTGAAACATGTTCTCTCTTTGCCCCATGTCAAAATGTGCAGATTTGCAGGAAATTAGCTTTAAAACGGCACCATATTCTCTCAGCCTCATGACATAATGTGTGGAATAGCATTGTAAAACTGCACATTTCTCTCTGCCCAATGGAGAAATGTGTTGAAATGAAGGAAGTTAGCGGTTTGACCCCCAAAAAGGAATGCACAGGCTTTAGCTCAGAGGGCTAAGACAGTCTTATGGTGGGTGGATGATTTTTTATTTCACCTTTATTTAACCAGGTAGGCTAGTTGAGAACAAGTTTACAACGGAGACCTGGCCAAGATTAAGCAAAGCAGTGCGACACAAACAACACAGAGTTACACATGGAAAAAACAAACATACAGTCAATAATACAATAGAAAAAAGTATATATACAGTGTGTGAAAATGAGGTAGGATAAGGGAGGTAGGCAATAAATAGGCCATAGTGGCGAAATAATTACAATATAGCAATTAAACACTGAAGTGATAGATGTGCAGAAGATGAGTGTGCAAGTAGAGATACTGGGGTAAATAAATAAATAAAATAAATAACAGTATGAGGATGAGGTAGTTGGATGGGCTATTTACAGATGGGCTATGTACAGACGCAGTGATCTGTGAGCTGCTCTGACAGCTGGTGCTTAAAGCTAGTGAGGGAGATATGAGTCTCCAGCTTCAGTGATTTTTGCAGTTCATTCCAGTCATTGGCAGCAGAGAACTGGAAGGAAAGGCAGCCGAAGGAGGAATTGGCTTTGCGGGTGACCAATGAAATATACCTGCTGGAGCGCGTGCTACGGGTGGGTGGCTGCTATGGTGACCAGTGAGCTGAGATAAGGCGAGGCTTTACCTAGCAAAGACTTAGATGACCTGGAGCCAGTGGGTTTGACGACGAATATGAAGCGAGGGCCAGCCAACGAGAGCGTACAGGTCGCAGTGGTGGGTAGTATACGGGGCTTTGGTGACAAAACGAATGGCACTGTGATAGACTGCATCCAATTTGTTGAGTAGAGTGTTGGAGGCTATTTTGTAAATGACAACGCCGAAGTCAAGGATAGGTAGGATAGTCAGTTTTACGAGGGTATGTTTCGCAGCATGAGTGAAGGATGCTTTGTTGTGAAATAGGAAGCCGATTCTAGATTTAATTTTGGATTGGAGATGCTTAATGTGAGTCTGGAAGGAGAGTTTACAGTCTAACCAGACACCTAGGTATTTGTAGTTGTCCACATATTCTAAGTCAGAACTTTCCAGAGTAGTGATGCTGGACGGGCGGGCAGGTGTAGGCAGTGATCGGTTGAAGAGCATGCATTTAGTTCTACTTGTATTTAAGAACAGTTAGAGGCCACGGAAGGAGAGTTGTATGGCAATGAAGCTCGTCTGGAGGTTAGTTAACACAGTGTCCAAAGAAAGTCCAGAAGTATACAGAATGATGTCGTCTGCATAGAGGTGGATCAGAGAATCACCAGCAGCAAGAGCGACACCATTGATGTATATGAGAAAAGAGGCGGCCCGAGAATTGAACCCTGTGGCACCCCCCATAGAGACTGCCAGAGGTCCAGACAACAGGCCCTCTGATTTGACACACTGAACTCTGTCTGAGAAGTAGTTGGTGAACCTGGCGAGGCAGTCATTTCAGAAACCAAGGCTGTTGAGTCTGCCGATAAGAATGTGGTGATTGACAGAGTCGAAAGCCTTGGCCAGGTTAATGAAAACAGCTGCACATTATTGTCTCTTATCGATGGTGGTTATGATATCGTTTAGGACCTTGAGCGTGGCTGAGGTGCACCCATGACCAGCTCGGAAACCAGATTGCATAGCGGAGAAGGTACGGTGGGATTTGAAATGGTCGGTGATCTGTTTGTCAACTTGGCTTTCGAAGACCTTAGAAAGGCAGGGTAGGATAGACATAGGTCTGTCGCAGTTTGGGTCTAGAGTGTCACCCTCTTTGAAGAGGGGGATGACCGCGGCAGCTTTCCAGTCTTTGGGGATCTCAGACGATAGGAAAGAGAGGTTGAACAGGGTAGTAATAGGGGTTGCAATAATTTCGGCGGATAATTTTAGAAAGAGAGGGTCCAGATTAGAGGTCGACCGATTAATCGGAATGGACTAGGGCTGAATAATTAGGGCTGATTTCAAGTTTTCATAACAATCGGTAGTCGGTATTTTTGGACAGCGATTCTTTATTTATTCTTTATTTAACTAGGCAAGTCAGTTAAGAACACATTCTTATTTTCAATGACGGCCTAGGAACGGTGGGTTAACTGCCTTGTTCAGGGGCAGAACGACAGATTTTTACCTTGTCAGCTCGGAGATTCGTTTTTGCAATCTTCCGGTTACTAGTTCAACGCTCTAACCACCTGCCTTACATTGCACTCCCTGAGGAGCCTGTGTGGCGGGCTGACTACCTGTTACGCGAGAGCAGCAAGAAGCCAAGGTAAGTTGCTAGCTAGCATTAAACTTATCTTATAAAAAACAATCAATCTTAACATAATCACTAGTTAACTACACATGGTTGATGATATTACTAGTTTATCTAGCGTGTCCTGCGCTGCATATAATCGATGCGCCTACTTCGACAAACGGTGATGATTTAACAAGCGCATTCGCGAAAAAAGCACTGTTGTTGCACCAATGTACCTAACCATAAACATCAATGCCTTTCTTATACAATCAATACACAAGTATATATTTTTAAACCTGCATATTTAGTTAATATTGCCTGCTAACATGAATTTCTTATAATTAGGGAAATTGTATCACTTCTCTCGCGTTCCGTGCAAGCAGTCAGGGTATATGCAGCAGTTTGGGCCGCCTGGCTCATTGTGAACTGTGTGAAGTCCATTTATTCCTAACAAAGGCCGTAATTAATTTGCCAGAATTGTACATAATTATGACATAATATTGAAGGTTGTACAATGTAACAGCAATATTTAGACTTATGGATGCCACCCGTTAGATAAAATACGGAACGGTTCCGTATTTCACTGAAAGAATAAACGTTTTGTTCTCGAGATGATAGTTTCCGGATTCAACCATATTAATGACCTAAGGCTCGTATTTGTGTGTTATTATGTTATAATTAAGTCTATGATTTGATAGAGCAGTCTGACTGAGCGATGGTAGACACCAGCAGGCTCGTAAGCATTCATTCAAACAGCACTTTCGTGCGTTTTGCCAGCAGCTCGTTGCTGTGCTTCAAGCATTGCGCTGTTTATGACTTCAAGCCTATCAACTCCCGAGATTAGGCTGGTGTAACCAATGTGAAATGGCTAGCTAGTTAGCGGGTGCGTGCTAATAGCGTTTCAAACATCACCCGCTCTGAGACTTGGAGTAGTTGTTCCCCTTGCTCTGCATGGGTAACGCTGCTTCGAGGGTGGCTGTTGTCGATGTGTTCCTGGTTCGAGGCCAGGTAGGAGCGAGGAGAGGGACGGAAGCTATACTGTTACACTGGCAATACTAAAGTGCCTATAAGAACATCCAATAGTCAAAGGTATATGAAATACAAATCGTATAGAGAGAAATAGTCCTATAATTCCTATAATAACTACAGCCTAAAACTTCTTACATGGGAATATTGAAGACTCATGTTAAAAGGAACCACCAGCTTTCATATGGTCTCATGTTCTGAGCAAGGAACTTAAACGTTAGCTTTCTTACATGGCACATATGGCACTTTTACTTTCTTCCCCAACACTTTGTTTTTGCATTATTTAAACCAAATTGAACATGTTTCATTATTTATTTGAGGCTAAATTGATTTTATTGATGTATTATATTAAGTTAAAATAAGTGTTCATTCAGTATTGTTGTAATTGTCATTATTACAATTTTTTTTTATATATTTTTTTTAATCGGCCGATTAATCGGTATCGGCTTTTTTTGGTCCTCCAATAATCGGAATCGGTATCGGCGTTGAAAAATCATAATCGGTCGACCTCTATGAGGAGGAAATTATGATGCACATGTAACCGGTTCTTCACCGGTACCTTTCTGTGTTGTGTTCTGGTAAGGTGTAGGTGGAAGATAAGGCTCTGGAAACAATTCAGCCGGTTGTCTCTCTTTTAATGACTGCATGGAATGGATACAAATACAAGGCAAAAGTTACTGCTGCAGTCTGGACTCCAAACAAGTATATTTGCCTCTCCTCATCATGCTCTGAGCAAACTCGTAGTAAGAGTATCAACAAAAAATACATTGTACATGTACATATTTTCAAAAGACTCATTATATTTTATAAATGTTGTACACCAATACACTAATAATTTACTAATAAGTGCAAAATATTTCTTCGGGTGTACTATTGTACAATTATACCTGAAGCCTACTAATGGAGCAACAACGCCATTTTTGACATGCGCTGACAAGTAACAAAATGAACAACTAACTAGGCACATTAAAATACAAAATCGTTACATTTCACAACATACCTGCATGGAATGGATACAAATACAAGGCAAAAGTTACTGCTGCAGTCTGGACTCCATACAAGTATATTTGCCTGATAAAAGACAAAAGACAGTGCAGAAAACTCATGAGAAAATAATTGTAAAAACTCACGATGTCTGAACCTGAAAGAGGCCCTCTCCCGCCACAAAGCTAATGACAGTTGAGCTAGCCTTGCAAAGTTGCACTCGAACATTATCCCCATTCACATTAATATAGTCCTATAAACAGTAATGCAACACTAAATCAGTGACGATATAACTTTTGCTTGTCTTTTCTTGTGAATTTGTGAACATGTGCATTGAAAAGACCGTGTCTTGTTTTGCACACTTTGTACAAAATAATAAAATGCAGTACTACAGGATATTTCTTAACGTAGCTCTTTATTAGCTTACCATTAGACCACCATTTGGGTGGTCTTAACCAATCATAGCACAGTATGATATGGCGGTAAAATGCATCCAATTATAATTCAGTATGTTTACACATATGAATATTACAGACCGGAGCACCTACCTCTCCTCATCACGTTCTGATCAAACTGAGGAGTAAGAGCATGGCTCCCGTTGATGACATTACAGCATTAACACAATTTAGAAATGAAATACAATAAAATAATTCACTCTTGAAAGTAATGTAATACATCTTACAATAACCTTAAAATAATACATTCAAATAAATATGAGGGATTTTCGGTGAAATACATAAAGTATATTTTACACCTGTTACACACAGCTCACTTGCTAGTGATGGCCGATGTGCTTGTGCCAAAAGCCTATCTCTCTCTTTTGTAAAACAATATTTGAGGTTGATCAAGTATTTTGGTACTCTACAGCATAGTCTTCTCTTTTCAGTAGGAGCCATTTGCTTTCCAACCTGTGTTTTCCTTTGATTGTATTTGAAATATTGTGAAAGGCCTGTTTTTTATCTTCATGCTGTTTTTTCACTGACAGATTTGCAGCGCGTTCCCAACTGTAGGCTATTCCTTGTTATTGGGCTACAATCTACAGCTAGGCTATTTAAAAAAAGAAGCTATTGATCCTATGTGGTGAAATTATAGGCCTTCTCATAGTGTAGTAGGCTATTCTGAATGATTTCATTTATTTCTGATCAGACAGCAGTAATTCTATAACTTTGGCAAATGTATTTCAATTAATCAGGGATCCTGTAGTTCCTTCAGAACCCTTCGCACAGCTATAATTCTACAAGGAAATAAATGAAGTGCAATGCTGGAGAGATGAGAGTTGCAGGCTCATGTCTATCAGAGCAGAGAGGGAGAGAGATCATAGAAAGTGAATCTCATTCTAGTTATGTGAGAGATACTGGCGCGCTTCTCACACAGCCACGCGTTGGTCTCAAACATTGGTTAGTTACTGTGTTGCGCAAACCCTGAACCCAGTCCGGCCCAACCCAAATCAACTCTTAGAATATTAGAAAATTTACTTTTTTACATTACGTTTTTTTTTGTGGGGACAGGAGAATTAGCTAATTAACTTTGATTGTTTTTAAGTTTATTTATTTTTACATTGCAAAAAGTGAAAATGAAGCACTGCACACGTGTCATATGTTATTATCAAGGCATAAAATGCAGATTTTTGGTAGGAATATTGTTCGATCAAAGAAAGGCTTGGCTATTTCTAAGACTGTATGATACACTACATAACAAAAAGTATGTGGACACCTGGTCGTTGAACATCTCTTTCCAAGATCATGGGCATTAATATGGAGTTGGTACCACCTTTGCTGCTATAACAGCCTCCACTCTTCTGGGAAGGCTGTCCAACTAGATGATTGAACATTGATATGGGGACTTGCTTCCATTCAGCCACAAGAGCATTAGTGAGGTCGGGCACTGTTGGGCAATTAGGCCTGGCTGGCAGTGGGAATTCGAATACATCCCAATGGTGTTCGATGGGGTTGAGGTCATGGCTCGGTGCAGGCCAGTCAAGTTCTTCCACACCGATCTCAACAAACAAGTTCTGTATGGACCTTGCTTTGTGCATGGGGGCATTGTCATGCTGAAACAGGAAAGGGCCTTCCCCAAAATGGCTGAGCAGTTGTCCTAGACATTTCCACTTCACAATAACAGCGCTTACAGTTGACTGGGGCATCTTTAGCAGGACAGAAATTTGATGAACTGACTTGTTGGAAAGGTGGCATTCTATAATGGTGCCATGTTGAAAGTCACAGTACGGGCATTCTACTGCCAATGGATTGCATGGCTATGTGCTCGATTTTAAACACCCATCAGCAACTGGTGTGGCTGAAATAGCCAAATCCACTCATTTAAAGGGGTGTCCACATGCAGTGCACTTTTTGTCAGTAATGTAACTCAACAATTATCTTTTGCCCTATTAATCTTAGAGAAGCAACACTTATTCGAAGTCACCAAAACCTGCACGCCTACCTCATATCACCACTGGCAGTCAGCGACTGTCCAGGGACGCATCAAGAGCCTTCAGCCAGCTCTACCAGACTCCTGGCAGGCAGGGTAATGTTTATTAATCACCAAACGTGGGAAAAAATGGACTGAAACAAGGAGGGACAGCCTGGACTTCTTTGCAAAAAATGTTTTAAAACATTTTCCTTTGTATGCCCTAATGAACACAACCTAGGAGTGGATATGATGACATCATGGACTAGCCCCAGGGCACTAGACAGACAGCTGACAATTGTGCTTATGACACAGCCAGGCAGGAAAAGCATCATAATCGGTCAGTAGGGTAACTCTTGGCCAGACATTACAGAAAAAGCCCACCCTGCACCCTCCGAGTTGCGGGTTGTTGTAGGTAATAGTTCACAGATGGGCTGTGTGCCATTCGTGACAGATGTGTTCACTACTTCTCTCTGAGTTATGCAACGTTGGTGTGTGCCATGAGAACCAGAGCTAGATTCTCAAAGTAAACTATAGCGGCAGGCAGGTTAGTACAAGATCTGGAGAATGGGGTGGGCGGGGCTTTCATTTGCTGTTACAATAACTTCTGTAGGTGGCCAGGTGCCAGGGTTCCCATGCAAGGAAACAATTTTGGTTAAATAAGTTTGTTTTCTTTCTGATAGTATTGTGATGTTGACGGTCATGCGGTAAATGTCAAAGTGAAGAACTGAGGTCATATGAATCTAGGTCTTAGGCAGGTGGTTGGGTGTATTCATGTAAGAAAGGTAGTGTCTCTCCATCTAAGCACACTGAACTTTGTGTATAATTTGAAAGCGTGACAGGAAAATTATTGCTTGTGTTATCAGTCACACCCCAGCTTGAGATAAAATTGGGATTATCTTTTGACAAGGCTTTGAAAATAGCTACGGTACCATTTCAATCTGGTACTGTGCAATCTTCACAACTGTCAATCATTCACCCACGCACCTTGACCCAAATACCATAAACTCCTACATAAGTACCATACACTGATTGTTCAATAGCTGTCTTCTTGGAAGCAAACGATATACATACACCTTGACACGATGCAAGGTATCACAGTCTGTATAATAACACGAATAAACTGATTTGTCCATTCTTTATTTCATTATAAAAACAAAGTCTGCTGATGAACAGAACTATTTACTTGCAAATAAAACAAGAAAAAAAAGACAAATAATTTATGATACATAATAAACAAAAATATATACAAAGATTTCTATATCGTTGCTTCTGAGAAACCAAACAAATTGTCAGGTCTGAGACCTGGTCGAGGTAGGTACAGTAAATCATATGCTTTTAACAAAACTTATAAAACATTGTACAGTTACGAGTCGACAACAGAATGAGTTTCAAGGCATTCAAGGCACACCAAATTCCTACCAACAGGTCGGGGCTTTAAAGTTTGTGAGTAAAAGAAGAAGTCTAATTGGGTAAATGAGACATTACATTTTTTTGCAATTAATGGCAATAATTGGAATACATCACATTCAACCCCTTATTAGAACTCAAACTTTGGATCCAGCCCAAAATACAAAATCCACAGCAAGAGAACAACCATGTTTATAACATATGGGGGAATGTGGAAGAGACCGTATTCAAGTTCAATGTTTCAGTAACAAATGGCTGCTCACTTTGATATAGCTTACTCTACAAAATAGACTGTTACATGTAGTCTACTTTATGAACAATGACTTTGGCAAATCGCTAGGACAATAAAAGACAAAAATTATTTTACTGGGCTGAACGTGGGCCTATTGCTCCAAACCAAACTTTTTAAATCAAATTTAACTGTCTCTCAGTAACATTCACTTCTTCTTCTTCTTTTTTTTTTTTTTCTAAAAATTTTCTCCCATTTTCTCCCCAATTTTCGTGGTATCCAATCGCTAGTAATTACTACCTTGTCTCATCGCTACAACTCCCGTACGGGCTCGGGAGAGACGAAGGTCGAAAGCCATGCGTCCTCCGAAGCACAACCCAACCAGCCGTACTGCTTCTTAACACAGCGCGCCTCCAACCCGGAAGCCAGCCGCACCAATGTGTCGGAGGAAACACCGTGTACCTGGCCCCCTTGGTTGGCGCGCACTGCGCCCGGCCCGCCACAGGAGTCGCTGGAGCGCGATGAGACAAGGATATCCCTACCGGCCAAACCCTCCCTAACCCGGACGACGCTATGCCAATTGTGCGTCGCCCCACGGACCTCCCGGTCGCGGCCGGCTGCGACAGAGCCTGGGCGCGAACCCAGAGACTCTGGTGGCGCAGTTAGCACTGCGATGCAGTGCCCTAGACCACTGCGCCACCCGGGAGGCCCTACATTCACTTCTTCTTGAACAGTCACTGCAGGGGATGGATGCCACCATGCAGAGTGTGCGCAGCGTTAAGCCTGAAGTCCAGACAGGTCTTCTCAACAGGTTTATTTAAATGTCTCTAAATGTTTGTGTTACACCTGTTTGTGTTACATCTCCTTGGTCCCACCATTACCTCATGAGCTGCTCCAGTTTAGCTTTGAGCTGCTCCTGCCCGTCTCTGAGCTTGTCTCGCTTGGCGTTCAGTCTCTGGCCCTCCAGCTCCAGGCCACGGATGCTGTCACGTGCCCTCTTCAGGATGACCACCTTGGAGGCCTTGTCGTTATTGGACAGCTCGGGTACGTTATCCCTGAGCCGCAGGAAGCAGTTCTTCAGCTCGTTGCGCCGCTGCCTCTCCATCACATTGTGGGTATGCCTCCTCTCCTCCTCATCTTCCACGTCCGGCGACTGCCTAGAGGAGCTGGGCTGGTGGTGACTGCTGAGGTAGTGGCGGGACGAGGATGAGCGGCCCGACGAGCCGTGGTGGTGGTGTCTGTGCGAGTCAGAGACCCGGGAGCGCTTGTGGTGGGAGTTTGAGGCGGTCGAGAGCTCTGGGCGGAGGGGTGATGTGGGGCAGGGGGCAGCATAATTGTGCTGCAGCTGGATCTCCAGGTGTTGTCGCTTGATGGCACGCCGTTGCCGCCGGCTCTCCTCTGCCGACTGGGAGGGGCTGGCAGTCCTCTTCACAGTCACTACGTCTATCTCCTCCTCTGTGGAGAAGAGAATCCACAAGAGATTGGGTTAGCAGTCATTTCCGATAACATTTGAACAACTGCAATTCAGATGCCTTGGCTTTAGACGACCACATTTTTAACTGCGACTTTCTGGACAATGTTGCCAACTTTCCTTCTACGTTGTTTATCATTTTGTATTGCAAGCTTGCACAACAGATAGCCTAACTTATGTTGTTAATTTTTGCAGAAGCTCTTGAGAAATAGCATTGAACGGTGCAAGAAAAACATGGTCCTAATTTAAAATTCCCTTATGAAATTATGGTGTTTAAAAAGCATGCATGAGGTCATCCACTCTATAGTACAACTGATGTGTCACTACCTATGTAAAATGGCCTAAAGTCACTTTATAACAGTTCCTCTTAACATTCTAGCAAATAACTCACATGCTAGTGTAACCTTTTCATTTACAAGCACAGCTCAGGCAAGAATGAGGACCAACTCACCAGTATCGCTAGCACTGCTCCCATAAGTTGAGAATTCGCCTCCCGCCGAGCCGTAGTCGGAGGTTGACTCGCTGCCTTGCTCCTGCCGGTCCAATAGTAAATCCTCATTCTCCAAAGCTTGGCACGCGAGTGCCGCGGTGTGGCAGTCCAGTGTGGAGCCAGCAATTTCCTCAAAGATTCTTGTGTCCATGTCTGAGAGCAGCGGGCTGCTGGAGAGCACAGACGATAACTTCTCTTCCATAGACTTATCACCGAGGCAATGCCACAAACAGTCGTCGGACTCCTCTGGCTGTTGGTCCTTTGTCACGGTTGCATTGCCATCGTACAAAATGTCAAAATTCCAATTTAGTTGTGGGTCTTGATCCTCCAGGAGTATATCAGAGACGTAGCTCAACTGGTCCTCCTTGGAAAGTGGTTTGGCATTGAGTCCAGCCTTCATCGGAGGGGACTGGGGTGGCGTGGGGAGCGACTGTAGGTCCTTCATCAAGCTCTGGCAGAATTCATCATCAAATAAGAGAGGCTCGGAGTAGAACCAATCTTGTGACTGAGAGAAACTCTGCAGCATTTTGGCTGACTCTGGGAAGAGGGAAGATAAAACGTGTTAAAAAGAACAGTAGAACGCACCACCGCAAAAAGGGCAAAATACTATGCAAGTGTGATGAGAGCTCTCAATTTTTAGTGGTGCTCTTAGTACTCCAACTGCAAGCACAACATTTGATTTATGTTTACATCCTTGCCCGCCCCAATGAGGGTGGTCATCAACCAGATGTTATCCCCATGACATAATTTAAACAGCTGGGGAGCTCAGTCTCCAAATTAACATTTTCCTCAAGGAAAGTTCAACATCTTCTCTCCCATTATGATTCACATTTTCAAGTTTTGTATTAGTCGTATGTACGGTATATACACAAACGAAATGCTACTTTTCGTTTCCTCCTCGACAATTCAACAATAAAAAAGTATTAAAGATAAGAATATTAACAAATTAAATGGCTCAGCAGACTAAAATATATATATTTTTTAGCATAAGTAGGCTGGCTATAATACAGGAACGCACAATTTATGGAAAAGAGGGGATTGGGGGACAAATGTTTAAATTGGGTAGTATTTAACAATAACATTTCAGAAATATCACAGATACATGTATATCAATCAACTAGAATTCATCTACCACAGTTAGTTGAATAGCTGACGTTTAATTTAACATTTAAATACCGCAGATGGGTGCTGAAAAACTACGGCGAACCAGCCCGCCCACACTTGTCGCCGCGGAACTCAATCGTAAATCGTGGCTAAAATACCAGTAGACGTTTTAAAGGGCTAAAGTGGTGCAGTTACTATAAACAAGCAGTAGGCTAGCAGAACAGAGAATAACTATGGCATAACTAAACTAACGTTACATATATATGGGCGTTCAACCTGGACATTTCATTTGATTAGTTAATCTAAATGTACAAAAATATAAAAAGTAGCCTAACATGCATCGACAGTTGCACATTAAAAATGTTTGTCAAAATAAAGAATTTAAGCTAAAAATCACTCATGCATTATAAATTACCCTTTCGTGCATTCTGTAATCTCTTTTGAAATATAAGTGTTTTAAACGTCTGATAGCGAGCTAGTTAGACAAACTACGAAAGAAATCCAGCTAAATTACCGGCATGTGAAAAAAAACACGTGAAAAAACCCATGTGAAATAAACTCTGACCCTGTAAATATAAACTCTTACCTTTATTCTTTCAAGGGATGAGAAAAGGAAGACGGCGCCTTTGCTTCGTGAGTTTTTAAATTCCAACGAAATTTAAACGGAGATAAACGAATGTAATTATTCTGCTGTATCTAAAAGTACTGAAGGTCCACTGCGTTTTAATCTAGCTACCATACCTCACGCACTATACCAGATCGATCTGTGGGTAGGTGTGGCGGCGAGACAGATTTCACTATATACTACCACAGCACAGCAGTATCCTTCCACAGCCCAAAATCGCGCCAAAACGTAACAATCAATATGGGACATTACATTTTAAATATTCTACTGCCTTTGTAATGTTTATTTGGTATAAATACGTATGCATCTGCTCGGAAAATACGGGGACAAAACACACACCGCAAAACGTGTTTATGGAAAGGTCTATACCGTCTGGAGACGCGGATGGATCTACTCTCCATGCGCATTATGGAATTCCAAGAAAATGGAGGCGGGCTGGGTACAAATTTACACGTGTGATCTCACAAATGCCGGGTGTCTCGTCTGGTTCTTAGCAGCAGCAATAATAATAGTAATAATAAGAATAATAAGGCATCTTCCGTTCTATGATATGGGAATGAGTTTATGGCCACGTTGGACATTTCAAAGCAATTCACCAGCCAGCCCAGGAACGCACCATAGATTATTTGCATGCATTTACGCCTAACAAAACGAAACTACTAAATAATAGTAATGATTTACACGGTTTAACCTTGCGAAAATGGAAGTAGAGGGTACCCCACTATAGTATTCACATTAGTTACATAAGGAAAAGCAAAACTCGGTGGGGAATCACAGATTAGATGATCGATTACATTGACCAGATACTGTAGTGGCCGCCTGAACAATGTAAAGAAACGTATTCAAAAATGGAAGGCAGTCGGGAGAAGAAAAGACCAGGTGGGACCATTCTAGCCAATAAGAGGGCAGATACGCGTGCACAGCGGTTTCCACTAGTTACCACAGCCACAAAGTAAAGATAATGCTAAATTGGGGTAAAAAATCATGAAAAGCCAAAATTGCTTTTTGGTTCTACTTCAAGGTTAGGGTTGGGCACAAGGTTAGCAGTGTGGTTACGGTTAGATTTAAAATCACATTTTAAGAAGATACATTGTATATATAAACTGGGTTTATGACTTTGTGGCTGTGGTAACTAGTGAAGACCAAGGACAACTCCTATAGAGTGTTTTTTCCTTAAAATTGCCTAGATGTCACGTCTCCTACTTATATCAGTACACTCGTAACAACCTAATCACTATGAAACTTCTATCCGATCAAATAAGCCACATGTAGCAAATAAACCATTACATGTTTTTTTTAAACCAAATTCTACACTCTCATTGACCTCCATACAAAAACTCGCTCGGTGAGCGGAAAAGAAAGTCCCCTGCTGGAGAAGACAGATTGTGAGCCCAGTTACCTCTCTCGCTTCGCCATTTACTCTCTGGGGAATGCACTGCGTAGTAGAACAAGGAGTATGTGCAGCCGGAGTTGCATCTGTTACAATTGTTCCAGACTACAAAGTGGATTTTTGCAGACACAATCTATTGTTTAAGGACAGAAGTCAGGAATTGAATCACTTTGCAATATACTCTATGCGAACAATCAACTTATTTTTGATTTTACATGGGTTTTAAATTAGATTTGCAATACAAATCTACCCTATTTTTTAAAAGCAAAATAAAATAATGTATTAATTTCTGAAAAACTATAGGAATTATGTCAGTGAGCCAATTTCATACATTATCATTGACATTGTCATGTGTAATTAGTGTGCCAATCAGTAGGCTACCTCAAATAGCATGAACAATATTGTCTATATGAGCTAAGATCAGTCTTTGTTAGGAGGACTGACTGGCTGCTGGCTCTTGCTCAACCAGGCTAATATGGGTGAACTGAAAGAGTGGGTTAATGTGCCACCTAGAAGTTGCTGTCAGACTGACCCACGACTAGAGTAGCCTGTAGTAGAAACTGAATGCACTATGCTGTCAGACTGGCCCACTGAACCAGTGTAGCCTGTAATAGAAACTGAATTAACTCTGCTCACGCCTCGGCTCGTATAATGTAAGCGCCATAGAACTGCTGCTTTCTCCCTGGCTACCTACAAACCACACCATGCATGGGCCTATTTCATATTTCAATTACATAAAACATGTTTTTTTGTAATCCCATTTCTTGCTGAAATGTAGAGTTTTATTCTGGTACTGTAGGCACACTGTATTCAAACACTGTATTCTATCAATGGACCATGGCTTAGATCTTAATAAATTCAATAACTTTTCTCCATCTACTTTCAATACGTATGCCATTCCCAATACAATACACTGAGGATCTTTCCACAAACGCTTGCCAAATAAATTAAGAGTAAAACTTTACTTTCGGACTCCAACTACCAATGAACGTGACAGGGTTGGATAATGGCTTGGTTACATCACTGGAACAAGCACATGAAAGCCAATAGACTGTCCTCTTTCCGTTTGCCAAAAGTTTATATACAGAAAATTGCTCTATGGAAATAACTTTTGAGTTATCATTATGTTATGAGAGAACAGAGACTACTTGTTCAAGCTGTACAGAATTCTTGTTCAAGTTGTTCAGAATCCTTAGAATAAGTTGTGAGAACATCTCTAGCTGAGGGCCAATTATCTAAATATTTTAGGAGGCTTGTCTTAGCTTGAGGTCTGTAACATCCTAACATTTTCTTGTCAGTGACTTAATAGTAGAAAAAAGTTTATTTCTGTGTAATGGAGAAACTTTTTTTGAGGTGGGGTGGGTGAATTTCGGTGTACATTTCCACTTGGGCCCGTTTTTATGTGGTGGGCGCTATGTGTGGTTGTCATGCTTTGTGGTATACATCAGAGAAACCAGTCTCTTTTGGGAATATATTAAAGTCCACTCGATTGCATTGCTGGCAGGCAGCTAACCCAGCAATAGCTCCCATATGCCTACAGTCTTAGAAAAAAAGGTGCTATCTATAACCCTAAAGGGTTCTTCGGCTGTCCCCATAGGAGAACCCTTTGATGAACCCCTTTTGGTTCCACATAGAACCCTCTCTACAGAGGGTTCTAGATTGAACCCAAATGTGTTCTACCTGCAACCAAAAAGGGGTTATTCAAAGGGTTCTCCTATGGGGACAGCCGAAGAACCCTTTAAGGTTATAGATAGTACCTTTTTTCTAAGAGTGTATAAAAGGATATGGAGACACAATAGAACAGTTTGTAATAGGGTCGTAGCGCAGAATCATGTGAATTAAACAAAGACTGTCATTGTTCCATTATGATATCAATGGTTTAACAGAAATCATTTGTCACAAAATGTACACAGACATTTGTTAACTGTACATCCCATATTGGAACTGGACAATGTTGGAGAGTGAAACGCTGATTGTGCATATAGCTGTGTAGCAAGGGTGAGGTAGGTAGGAGTTTACATGACTTAGCAGACAAAGGCTACTGATCTTTATTTGCACACATGAATAGAGAAAGTTATAATGGATGACAGCTGGGATAATGCAGTTGACATAATCACAGATAGGGTATTGTAGAGCCATTTACCGTACTGGGGCTCCCAGACACATATAGGCCGAGGTGCTCCACTTGCTGCTGCGGTCAATGTGGCCATTTCTTTGCAGTGAAACCTCGAATATACCCCAGACAACACAGAAGAACATGGATGCGTTTCCCAATTCACTTTGCCCTTCGTGTCTGTGAACAAAATCTTTATGTTGAATACATATCAAAAAGTAATAGGACAGTGATGTACATTGTGATGACCTGATGAAGATGTAAGGGTTGAATATATTATCACAATAAACACATTTGAGATATTTAGTAAAATAGATTTCTTATTTGCTGATGAATACTTGGATATCCACCCTGCACAAAGCCATTGGATGTGCCATGTGCATATGTTCTATCCCTTTGCATTGTGAGGACAATGAAAGCATGAGTAGGACAATGTGACACAATGTCACCATAGAGGCAAGGGAACATGCCACACGTCAGTGTTCTCCAGATGCCGACCGTTTCTGAGAAAAGGGTGACCCCTCTGCCTCTTCTGCCACGTCAGTTTTTGTAAGACACGGAGAACGGTTCCTCACCCCCAGCCTTGCGGCCTTTTTTGGCGAGGGAAGGGTCCCTCGCAACCTTGTGACATCTCCTCTGTGTCCCCCGATAGTGCAGTGAGGAGAGAGGAGGAGGGCGGTGACCAGGAAGGGGTTTGAAATGAAAACCACCAGTTAACGTTTCTGTTCTTTTAAAGAAATCTGCCATTTCAACATTGCCGGCCTCAACAGGTCTGCTATGGGCAGGGGTTCGGGGGAAATGGGTTGTGTTGCTTGTGGCTTTGTGATAGGGGGCTGTGTGGGGGACACAGATACCACTACAGAGTGATCCAGGGTCTTCCTCTACAGATTACCACACTGGATTTCCTTATCTCATTGGTGGCAGCATGCAACTGATTATTCTTGGGAAATGAAGCACAAATTAATAGGCCCATACGTGTCCTTTGGAATTTGCTTTCTCCAGAGG
Source organism: Salvelinus namaycush (assembly GCF_016432855.1). Classification (NCBI taxonomy): domain Eukaryota; kingdom Metazoa; phylum Chordata; class Actinopteri; order Salmoniformes; family Salmonidae; genus Salvelinus; species Salvelinus namaycush. The sequence goes on along the minus strand of NC_052308.1, from coordinate 53,870,451 downwards.
AGACAGGGAATGTCAAACGCAACATCAAATTGTCTATTGTTGGACAAAGTTTAATGAGGTGAAAAAACCACTCGTGCCATTTTAGATTTTTTTTAAATTAATGAGATATATCAATTGATTCCTCAAGAATGTCACTTATGAAAATTCTCATTGTGACCCCATGGACTGTCAGTTCCTCCATTGTGCCATCTATGAATTTGAGTGTGCATTCCTCCAGCTGCAGCCCTTAGCTTTGTAGCAAACCAAGTGGCTGCCGTTTATTTATTTATTTTTCATTAAGGAGTGGGCCTTTAATGTCAATACGAGCTTGGACAATTCTTGTGTTGGCTGAAAGAGTGTGTAAGATTCTGGCCCAAATGAACTCTCTTGTTCAACTTCATGTCTATGGTGGTCATGTTACTAAGATATGGGAAGTGCACAGGACAGGGAAAAAAAGAATAATGACAAGGTAAGAGAAATTAAGAGGAAGGAAGCGTCTAAACTGTTACAACTGAAGGCTACATTGACATTTTCGCTTCCTCGTTTTCTTAACATAGGCTCGATCTTAAAAGAACAGGACCATTAAAGGTGTCAAAAGACTCAATATGTACGGTACTATCTATAGTTTGTCTAGGGTTAATTTAAATGTTACTCTTTTGTATGCGGCATCTTGATTTAAGTTTATTTAAAAATATATTTTTTCATCCAGTGTAAAATCGCAGCTTTAGCTCAAAAATAATAACTATGAGCATTTGTAAGCAGTTGTGACAAATGAGGAGATGGGACATTAGTATTAAAGGTCAGTGAGTACACCAAGTTTTCAGGACGTTTTAGTGACCACCCCTACTCCCTTCTACCATGGAGAGACACCACAAGAGGAACAGAGGGGCACTGTGTTGGAATGAGAAACAGACCCCTGACTTATTCGTAATCAGCCGGCCCCTGCAGCGCAGACACACACACACACACACACACACACACACACACACACACACACACACACACACACACACACACACACACACACACACACACACACACACACACACACACACACACACACACACACACACACACACACACACACACACAGGGCCCCCAGTTGCTGAGCTCAACATCTGTTTCTGTGCACATGGAGTTCCCCCCTCACTTACTGTGTCTCTCACTATAAGACTTCCCTGTTTCTCAGAGTTGGGAGTTGATAGAGGAGCCTTTGGACTACATGGGACTCAAGTTACAAGCTGTCATTACAGTTTGTAGGTTGGGTCCCAAGAAATCACATAATTGTAGCACATGGAACATAGGTGGTCATCTAAATATACCCACACATTGAAATATATCATTGACAATATCATAGTATCATATGTATTTCACAGTATATATTCCCAACAAAAACAGTTAATTATCCAAAGAAGACATATTGATGAATCAACTAATTAATGAATTTGTTAGTTGGCAGGCACATTGATGGAGGTAGATTCCCTTATTGAGTTATTATATAGAACATTCAGGGTGAGGGCACTGTTCCCAAACTGCGCCCAGTACACACACACATACACAAAGAGAAAGAGAGAAACAGTGCTCCTGACTGGAGGAGAGATGAAGGAAAGAAGAGGAAGACAGACAGACAGGGCTGCAGGGGAGGTCACATGGATTACACATGTGTGATGATGTGGGTGAAAGTGAAAAAAAGGGCTGCAGGAGTTTTTGGGAAGTAAAGGGGCTCTTCTGTGAATCCTAAGGGAAATATTACTAGGAACTCTGCAACTGTGGTGAGAAAAAGGGCTGAGCAAAGAGAGGGGGGAACAGAGAGAGAGAGATAGAGTGTGGGTGGTGGGAGCAAAGAGAAAGAGAAACAGAAAGAGAGAGGTTACTAGTGGTGGAAGAACTCAGAGTCTGGAGCAATACCATAGTATTTATTTTTAGGACTGCTCTGACATAGATAGAGACAGAGAGAAAGAACGAGGGAAAAGAAAGAGGGAGGGAGGGAAAAAGAGAGGGAACGGAGAGCTGTTCCAGATGCCAGGGGAGTCTTATGACTGTATGTTCAGCGTGGCACATTGCTGCCTAGCGCTATGAGTCCTCGCCATATAGGGCAAAGCACTAGTCAGTTGGTGCCCGCACTTGACCCAAAACCTGACACCATGCGAGCCAGCGACATGCACAACCCCAGTCATTCATGGGGTGAAGTTCTGAGAAACACTGGGGCCAGTCTTATATGGCAAACTCCAGCTGCCGCGAGTGTCATGAAATTTAACAGCGTGTGTGCTGCTATATGGGCCCGATGAAATATGGCTTGCCAATGGAACTATGCACATAGGGGCTTTGCCCATTCAATTTATTACGAGCCTCAATTCATTATGAAACTCAATTATGGACAATCAAGATAAAGGAAATATTGGCAGCGGTGAAAACTGAAATGATGGATAGCACTGCACATGATGACAGAAATTGATTGGATATCAATCATTCATATGAATATGTATAAAATGTGTCCAATATCAATAAAATGCAAAAAAAGCTGTATGGAATTCCATTTAACAAATTATTCTGAGAGTAAGATTTTTCTTTTGTGAAAGTTCACCTGAGTTCTTTCAAGAATGGGAGGGTCAGGGAGCCAAAATTGTCATGACCCACTGAACTCCTCGCATTTCACAGCCTGTTTCACACTAAGAGTGAAGAGGAGCCCACCAGATACTCCAGACTAGCACTGCTGGACACCCTAGCCTTGCAATGTGGTTCCAAATAGTTCCAAATGATGAAAAAAATGTATGCTCTTTAGCATTTCGCCATAGCTTTCAATTTCTTTATTTACTACAATAACTTATTTTACATGGATGCAATTTCTATGTTGCAAATGAGGAGTAAGCTCAAATGCCAATTAAGTAATTGGCATTTGAGCGTACTCTTTATGTAACATAAAAACTTGACTTGGCTTACGTTACTTAAGCCCTTGGCTCCCATAAGAAGTGTAGGCTGCTGACAAATGTCCTCAATCTCATGTAAAAACTGAATCCATGTAAAAGTTATTCTGAAATGAAGTAATATAGAAGTGGGAAAAATATTGTCAAAATGGAACAATGGTGTCCCCTTCTCTGCCTATATCAAGCAGAGTTAGTTGTAGTCAAATAAATCTATATGAAGAATGGGGGGGGGGGAATGAAAAGCTGTAAGTGAAACCGACGTCAGTGTGCTGCTAACACCAGAGGTGGGACCAAGTCATTGTTTTACAAGTCACAAGTAAGTCTCAAGTCTTAGCGCTCAAGTCCCAAGTCAAGACAGGCAAGTCCGAGTCAAGTCTCAAGTCAAGACCGTCAAGTCAAGTCTCAAGTCCTAAACTTTGAGTTTCGAGTCCTAAACAAGTCATAATGTGCTCTTCACCAAATGTAAAAATTTCATATTTTTAACAAGAGTAATAGTTAGTATATTACATTTATGCAAATCATGAATGCTTTTAAAAAATATCTATATATTCATTAATTTCCAAATAAATGTTATATTTCCATGGAAATACATGGGTAGCCATGAGAAAGACCCCCCCCCCCCCCAATACTGATCGACTATCGAGGATCGCTATGGGGCGCAATCTGGCGATGTAGGCTTGTCTCCCAACCTTAACACACACACACTCTGTGTGGTTACAGTAGGCTATGTCAATGGTTTTAGGAACAGCAGTAACATCAGGCAGGATTGGGCTACCAACTGCCTAGCCAGTTGTAGCTCAATCTTGGGTGCAATGATCACATTCCCGCACTGACTGACTGTGTGGAGGCTCATTGATTTAACGTTACATTAGCCTACATGATACACTAGTAAAGTAATAAAATATTTAGCTGTCGGTTATATTAGCCACGACTTACCGTTCTTTGTGCAGCTTCAAATGTCGAACAGTTGGAAATTGTTGCGCCTCTGTCTGTAATTTTCTTCCCGCATGTTTTGCAAGTTGCAATCCGTTTTTTGTTGATACAGCGTTGTCTTTATATCCGAAAATAATAATTTTGGGTATCATCTTTCCAAGGGCTTTTTCTCAGCTGGCACAATTTGATTGGCTGCTGTCCGATTCAAACTGTAATCCGTTAAATGAAGAGTTGATGCGCTGCACACCTTTTTTAATAGCATAATGTTTTATATTTGGGCTTGGGGAGGGTATCAAGTCAGGTCGAGTCATAAGGCTCAAGTCCAAGTCAAGTCACGAGTCATTGGTGTTAAAGTCAAAGTCGAGTTGCAAGTCATCATATTTGTGACTCGAGTCCATACCTCTGGCTAACACTATAGCTTCCTCGACTTTCCCTGTCCCCATACCGGACTCGAAACAGTGGTCTTGTGATCGCAAACAAACGTGACCGTCCTACTTGACAATGTACCAACCACTTGAGCAATTGAAAATAATTCAATTCAATAGCTCCATCAGCAACATTTCAAGCTAGCTGTGAAGTGAGCTTATGGCACGTTCTTATCTCTGTTACATAAGCTCTCCAAGAACATAAACTCTCCTACTTTTGCACCTGACTGTATCTCGACTGTAATTTGCTGCCATATGAGGAGGGAGTCACTGGGTGCTTTCCAAATGGCACCATATTCCCTACATAGCGCACTTCTTTTGACCAGAGCTCTATAGGCATTCGACAAAAGTAGTCTGCTATATAGGGAATAGGGTGCCATTTGGAACACACACTAGTCCCAATATAGAGCACTACTTTTGTCGAGTGCCCTTAGAGCTCTGGTCAAAAGAAGTTCACAGCAACCACCATCCCCTACAGTTATCTTATGACACTCAATGCTGCAGCAGAGGACCCCTGCCCCCATCACACCTGGGTGCTACTCATGTCTCCCCCACTCATGCGCATACCCAAGACCATTTGCCAATCAATACAGCTTTAGTCTTATCCACTGTTCAATTGCTGGCCTGAGTGCCCTCTTGCATCCCTGAAAGACCCCCAAGCCAACACAGCAATCAATGAGGAATGCATTGAGAATTAAGGGTAAGTAAGCTGTTTTTAAATGTTCACCCCCCACTACCTCTGTCTTTTCTCTGTCTCTCCGAACCCTCTGCCCTCTGTTTAGAAGATGGGGTAAAGTCTGAATAATCTGTGGTCTGGTCACTTTATGTAGTCCCCCATCTAGTGATTCATTCAAGATTAGCCTCATAGATTACAAGGATGCCCAAAGTCAAATAGCACTTTAAATGCAATTTGATTATCCTGGAAAATCTATTGTCATAGCGATGCTTGTCATGGATCCAAATCCTTGTCATAGATTTCCAATGATGTAAACGCTTGATATGCAGCACTCGTCCAGGCAGAACTTTTGTTGATGTTGGTATAAACGCCACAATCACCTCCACTATAAAATGACTGGCCAGTGTAGCGTTTGCACTACTACCAAGTGCGCATTTGTCCACTATGTGCACTTGGTAGTACAAAACATATGACAAATGGATGACATGCTTGATTTATTTAATTGTAACACTGGAGTTAGATGCTGATTTTCTGGCTTAGGAAACATACAGACCGCATAGGTTTTCTTTGTGTCTCACTTTTCTACATTTCCAAAATGAAATCAAAAGTATATGACTAACTAACTGGAGAGGCCCATAACAGCTTCATTCATTCAAAAGCCCCCATTTAGCCTGGTGTTAATGTAGTGTGAACTGTAGGCCACTCGTCGCCTACCTGTTCAACGAAATGGTCATATTTTTCTCTCTGTGTGTTCAGTTGCTCTGTGTGACATTGAAGAGTAAGATAGCTGTGCAAATTATGTTTTGTGTCTGTCACAGTGATGTGATTGAAGTCAAAGTTGTAACAGTACCTTTTTTCAAGTCAGCTAAACCCTACACTATAGGCCTATACTTCCCCTGTCTTTCTCCACCCCCTATACTTATGCCTTAGAGCAGTAGTTCTCAACCTGGGGTACTAGTACCCCAGGGGGTACCTGGCCTATCCACAGGGGGTACTTGGCAAGACTCATAAGAACATAGGCCGAATGATCAGTTGCACTTTGGGTAGAACAAATTGTGATTGGGGGTTCATTAACTTAAAGAGGTTGTGAATCACTTCCTTTTGAGTATCCATTTGAAATAGTGGTCATTGAATCGTGTCATAGACAATCCTATCCTCTCTCACACTCCAAATACGCCGGCCGTGATGGGCATGAGCCAGATTCACTGACATTGCCTTTCCTTTCACCAGACTCATACAGCTCCCAGCTAAGCTCAAAAAAACATCCGTAACTTTTCAAAGCCGTTTGCTTAGCGCCCCTCTTGCTCTTGTGTGGATGATTGCATCACAATCCAAACGGCAGGATGTGGGAGTTAGAGGCCGAGCTTCCAGTGAATACATGCAATGGAAAAGCAATTCCAGCTGTAGACTCCCCAGGGAATTAGCATTGTATGAGTGTAACTACGGAATAATGCATTTGTACAAGCATATTGTGGGTCAACATTGGGCCCCCATTTAAAAATAAGCCATTCAAGAGCAAGATGGCTCATAGATACGTGGCTGTGACACATATACAGGAAGTTACTCACAATAATTTTATTCAGCTGTCTAGGATGGTATTTCACTATTTTTTTTTATTCCCACAATTATTATCGTACTTAGCTGGGTATATTGAAAGAACCGGTGCTCCCCCTTGTGGCTGAAACATGAAACCTCTTTGGAAAGGATATTGAACAGTAACCTACTTCGACAAAGACATCACTGAAAAGAGACCGCTATAGGCTCATACAGCTACAGTGATCATTTGGTTGGTAACCTCTTCGTCCTTAAGCTATTGCACATGAGCTTGGAGAGGAAGTGACATTATCACTGACATTCCACAGATATCAGTACTCCTTTCGCAACAGAGTAGACAGTAAGATCTCTAACTTGTATAGCAGGACCCATATCTTTTTATTGTAATGATGACTAAGTACTTCACACTAGAGAAGAAGTAAATTAGTCAAGGCCCAGAAGAGGGATGAAAATAAAGTCACATACAATACTTAAGCAATAAGACCCGAGGGGTTGTGGTATATGGCTAATATACCACGGCTAAGGGCTGTTCTTAAGCGCGACGAAACGCAGCCCTTAGCCGTGGTGTATTGGTCATATGTCACAAACCCCCGAGGTGCCTTATTGCTATTACAAACTGGTTACCAAAGTAATTAGAGCAGTTAAAATAAATGTTTTGTCTTACCCGTGGTGTACCACAGTTGTCAACCAATCAGCACTCAGGGCTCAAACCAGCCATTTTACAATTGTATTTAAGGGTGTTCAATAAGAAACCCCTAACCCAAATAAATGGTCCCCTTCAGCTGTATATAATTCTATGAAGGGCAAAGAGCTAAAGCAAGCCGTAAGCAAGTGAGTTAAAAGAAATTCCATACATTTTTCAGTTAAGGGTTCTAGATCTCTGAAATCTATGTCACTTGTGGTTGTTCCTGGGATAGGAATTGGACAGAGGACACATTGTGTACACAAAATGTCAGACAAATCATTACATTACAGGCTGGTGTATTCAACATTTATTTGTAATTTTAAAAACAGTAGAGGACAATCAAAATATAAATACATCTCTCCCACACACAAAATAGGCTGTGTACAGCACCAGACAACACATGCGCTCACACACACACACGTGTGCACTCTTGCACACACACTCCTTCACTCAACCCAGGCCCCTGAATAGGATCTCAAAATGTGCAATCACAACAAATGAACAAAAACATTATTAAACTGCATAATCCAGTCTCCTCAAGTAGTCCTCTCAACGACAGGCAGAGCTTCCATCAATCTGGGGTATTCACTAAGAACCAACTGGAAGCAAACAGGCCAAAACGGGGAGGGACCTACCTGAACTTGTCCAATAAGAGTTTCTCGTTTCCATTGCCAAACTTTTTGCTTCAGTTTGCACTAATGAATACACCCCTGAACACACGTTAAAAAACACATTCACCCTGGCCGGGTCGCATATCATATCAAATACTTAATTTGTGATGGGGAAGCAATACAGATGTAAAAGAAGGGTACATGTTTAGAAATTAAGGCTTGGGATAAACTTAAGGATAAATATGTCAACTGGCCACTGAAGTATGTTTAGGGTAGCTGAGAATGGCAAGATAAAATATCAGGGAACCAACTGATAGACGTACAGTTTGTTAGGACTGGGGATGAATCTGGTCAGTGATTCTGTCTTTCATTCTTTGTATGGATGGGGATGTAAAACGAACAACATAGGAGACAGAGCAGTCAAAGTTCCATTCCATATTGAGGGAGATTTTTCAGATTCTTAGTGTTTTTTGCCATGTTAGGAAGTGTGAGTCAGTTTGTAGTCACTTCCTCTTTCCAGATAGGCCCCTCCAGAGACTGATGAACAGGCTGGTTTGCTCGTGTCAAACACTCCACTAAGATGCTTTGCCCAGTTCAATCTTCTTCTGGATGGCTTTTGCAGAGTGGTATATCAATGAATCAATGAGTCCAGCCACTGGGAAAAATATACAAGATACAGTATATAAAATGACATATCATTGACACATACAGTAGAACCACTGTCCATATGGTTCATTCCAACAAATGAATAACATCTACCTCCAATACTGTATGGTACCTCAACTGAGAAAGCCATCACTAATTATAAACAAGATTCAATTATATTGAAGATGTAGTGAGTGAAAAATGTGTTTGCTATGTGTACTGCATTTGTAAAATGTGAAAGTCAAAACATCTGTGTACGCTATCCCAGTGAAAATAATAAAAAACATTGAATAATGAAATAAGCTTTATGCAACATCTTTAGCAAACCCATTACACCCTTTTGTTTGTCTGAATGCAGAGGTGCCCACCTGTAAATACACCGCCTATGATGGCACACACTCCTGTGAGAAAATGAGTGAATGATCTGAAAAAAAGAGCAAACATGTTAGATGTAACACACATCTTACTATTTATATAGGCTACACACTGACAATGCTACAGTTGAAGTCAGAAGTTTACATACCCTTATGTTGGAGTCATTAAAACTCATTTTTCAACCACTCCACCAATTTCTTGTTATCAAACTATAGTTTCGGCAAGTCGGTTAGGACATCTACTTTGTGCACAACACAAGCAATTTTTCCAACAATTGTTTACAGACAGATTATTTCACTTATCATTCACTGTATCACAATTCCAGTGGGTCAGAAGTTTACATACACTAAGTTGACTGTGCCTTTAAACAGCTTGGAAAATTCCAGAAAGTGATGTCATGGCTTTAGAAGCTTCTGATAGGCTAATTGACATAATTTGAGTCAATTGGAGGTGTACCTGTGGATGTATTTCAAGGCCTACCTTCAAACCCAGTGACTCTTTGCTTGACATCATGGGAAAATCAAAAGAAATCAGCCAAGACCTCCACAAGTCTGGTTCATCCTTGGGAGCATTTTCCAAACGCCTGAAGGTACCACATTCATCTGTACAAACAATAGTTTGCAAGTATAAACACCATGGGACCATGCAGCTGTCATACCGCTCAGGAAGGAGACGCGTTCTGTCTCCTAGAGATGAACGTACTTTGGTGCAAAAAGTGCAAATAAATCCCAGAACAACAGCAAAGGACCTTGTGAAGATGCTGGAGGACATAGGTGCAAAAGTATCTATATCCACAGTAAAACGAGTCCTATATCGACATAACCTGAAAGGCCGCTCAGCAAGGAAGAAGCCACTGCTCCAAAACCACCATAAAAAAGCGAGACTACGGTTTGCAACTGCACATGGGGACAAAGATCTTACTTTTTGGAGAAATGTCCTCTGGTCTGATGAAACAAAAATATAACTGTTTGGCCATAATGACCATCGTTATGTTTGGAGGAAAAAGGGGGAGGTTTGCAAGCCGAAGAACACCATCCCAACCGTGAAGTACGGGGGTGGCAGCATCATGTTGTGGGGGTGCTTTGCTGCAGGAGGGCCTGGTGCACTTCACAAAACAGATGGCATCATGAGGGAGGAAAATGATGTGGATATATTGAAGCAACATCTCAAGACATCAGTCAGGAACTCAAAACATCAGTCACTCTTCCAGCGCCGACAGAGATGGCCGCCTCGCTTCGCGTTCCTAGTAAACTATGCAGTATTTTGTTTTTTTATATGTTATTTCTTACAATGCTACCCCAGAAAATCTTAGGTTTTATTACATACAGTCGGGAGGAACTATTGGATATAAGAGCAACTGTAACGGATGTGAAATGGCTAGCTAGTTAGCGGGTACGCGCTAGTAGCGTTTCAATCAGTTACGTCACTTGCTCTGAAACCTAGATGTAGTGTTGCCCCTTGCTCTGCAAGGGCCGTGGCCTTTGTGGAGCGATGGGTAACGATGCTTCGTGGGCGACCGTCGTTGATGTGTGCAGAGGGTCCCTGGTTCGCGCCCGTGTCGGGGCGAGGGGACGGTTTAAAGTTATACTGTTACATTGGTGCCGTGACCCGGATCACTGGTTGCTGCGGAAAAGGAGGAGGTTGAAAGGGGGGTGAGTGTAACGGATGTGAAATGGCTAGCTAGTTAGCGGGTACGCGCTAGTAGCGTTTCAATCAGTTACGTCACTTGCTCTGAAACTTAGATGTAGTGTTGCCCCTTGCTCTGCAAGGGCCGTGGCCTTTGTGGAGCGATGGGTAACGATGCTTCGTGGGCGACCGTCGTTGATGTGTGCAGAGGGTCCCTGGTTCGCGCCCGTGTCGGGGCGAGGGGACGGTTTAAAGTTATACTGTTACACAACGTCAACTCACCAACATTACGACCAGGAATACGACTTTCCCGAAGCGGATCCTCTGTTTGGCCTACCACCCAGGACAATGGATCGGATCCCAGCCGGCGACCCAAACAACGACGCCGTAGAAGGGGCAGACGGAGCGGTCTTCTGGTCAGGCTCCGTAGACGGGCGCACCGCTCCCGAGCATACTACTCGCCAATGTCCAGTCTCTTGACAACAAGGTAGACGAAATCAGAGCAAGAGTTGCCTTCCAGAGAGACATCAGAGACTGTAACGTTCTTTGTTTCACGGAAACATGGCTCACTCGAGACACGGTATCTGAGTCGGTACAGCCACCTGGTTTCTTCACGCATCGCGCCGACAGAAACAAGCATCTCTATGGTAAGAAGAAGGGCGGGGATGTATGCCTTATAATTAACGAGACGTGGTGTGATCATAACAACATACAGGAACTCAAGTCCTTTTGTTCATCTGACTTAGAATTCCTCACAATTAAATGCCGACCGCATGATCTACCAAGAGAATTCTCTTCGATCATAATCAGTCGTATATTCCCCCCCAAGCAGACACATCGACGGTATGTAAAATGGAAACCACATATCCTGAGGCTGCATTTATTGTAGCTGGGGATTTTAACAAGGCTAATCTGAAAACAAGGCTCCCCAAATTCTATCAGCATATCGATTGTGCTACCAGGGCTGGCAAAACCCTAGATCACTGTTATTCTAACTTCCGCAACGCATATAAAGCCCTCCCCCGCCCTCCCTTTGGAAAAGTTGACCACGACTCCATTTTATTGCTCCCAGCCTATAGACAGAAACTAAAACAGGAAGCACCCGCGCTCAGGTCTGTTCAACGCTGGTCCCACCAATCGGATTCCATGCTTCAAGATTGCTTCGATCACGTGGACTGGGACATGTTCCGCATAACGTCGAACAACAACATTGATGAATACACCGATTCGGTGAGCGAGTTTATTAGCAAGTGCATCGGTGATGTTGTAACCACAGCGTCTATTAAAACATTCCCCAACCAGAAACCGTGGATTGATGGCAGCATTTGCGCAAAACTGAAAGCGCGAACCACTGCTTTTAAGTGGTTTTTCAGGGCAAGGTGACCGGAAACATGACCGAATACAAACAGTGTAGCTATTCCCTCCGCAAGGCAATCAAACAAGCTAAGCGTCAGTATAGAGACAAAGTGGAGTCGCAATTCCATGGCTCAGACACGAGAGGTATGTGGCAGGGTCTACAGTCAATCACGGACTACAAAAGAAAAACCAGCCCCGTCGCGGACCACGATGCATGCTTCCATACAGACTAAACTACTTTTTTGCTTGCTTTGAGGACAATACAGTGCCACTGACACGGCCCGCTACCAAAACCTGCGGGCTCTCCTTCACTGTAGCCAACGTGAGTAAAACCTTTAAACGTGTTAACCCTCGCAAGGCTGCAGGCCCAGACGGCATCCCCGGCCGCATCCTCAGAGCATGCGCAGACCAGCTGGCTGGTGTGTTTACAGACATATTCAATCAAACCTTATCCTATTCTGCTGTTCCCACATGCTTCAAGAGGGCCACCATTGTTCCTGTTCCCAAGAAAGCTAAGGTAACTGAGCTAAATGACTACCGCCCTGTAGCACTCACTTCCGTCATCATGAAGTGCTTTGAGAGACTAGTCAAGGACCATATCACCTCCACCCTACCTGACACGCTAGACCCACTCCAGTTTGCTTACCGCCCCAATAGGTCCACAGACAACGCAATCGCCATCACACTGCCCTAACCCATCTGGACAAGAGGAATACCTATGTAAGAATGCTGTTCATCGATTACAGCTCAGCATTTAACACCATAGTACCCTCCAAACTCGTCATTAAGGTCGACGACCCCGCCCTGTGCAACTGTGTCCTGGACTTCCTGACGGGCCGCCCCCAGGTGGTGAGGGTAGGTAACAACATCTCCACCCCGCTGATCCTCAACACTGGGTCCCCACAAGGGTGCGTTCCCAGCCCTCTCCTGTACTCCCTATTCACCTACGACTACGTGGCCATGCACTCCTCCAACTCAATCATCAAGTTTGCAGACGACACTAGAGTGGTAGGCTTGATTACCAACAACGACGAAACTGCCTACACGGAGGAGGTGAGGGCCCTCGGAGTGTGGTGTCAGGAAAATAACCTCACACTCAATGTCAACAAAACAAAGGAGATGATCGTGGACTTCAGGAAACAGCAGAGGGAGCAGCCCCCTATCTACATTGACGGGACAGTAGTGGAGAGGGTGGAAAGTTTGAAGTTCCTCGGCGTACACATCACGGACAAAATGAAATGGTCCACCCACACAGACAGTGTGGTGAAGAAGGCGCAGGTGTATGTAAACTTCCGACTTCAACTGTATATGGATTTTCAATTTTGTTTGAAGCTACCTACCGCTGTTTCTCTGTGAATTTCACCATCATAGGGGAGAGTTCATATAATACAAACACCCCAGGTAGGCCCTGGTCTCCGATCAGCCCATTGGCTACTTTCTCATGTCGGGTGACAGAGAATTGGTTTGTTTTAACCACCTGTAAGACACAAGCAATACAAAAGACGTCCCTGTTTGTCCATGACGCCTAAGTACCTTTCTTAGCATGCATAAACAGTCATGCACAGGGAAATATACAACAATTAATAATGAATTCACTTAATTTAAATGTGATATAGCTATAAAAATAAACTCCATCAAATAGCTACAATTTGTAGGTATGGTCAATAACTACCCACCCGAGTTCATTTCACAGCTGTCATGTCTAATGTATACTCACCTCTCCATCCCATTTCACGTAGATGGTTGGGACAATCTTCACAAAGTACTGATACATCATGGATGCTGGAATAAAACAATTGATTGTTTTGTAATGTGTAGCGGCAGAACCCATGTAGTCTGCAGAAATGCAACATTTCACTCAGCATGAACGCAGAGTGGCGCTATAGATTGACATCACATAATTAACAGGCATTCTGAGTCTTTTTGGTGAGCAGGATCTTTTAGCTCTGTTCACCTAAAAGAGCCATTCACTTGGCTCACAAACAACTCTTCATTCAGTGCTTAAACATTTATGAAAAGAAAAATAGCATATTTCTAATGTAAAGCCTAAAACTTTGCCCACCATTATCTCAGATCGTGAAATGCGAGTTCAAATACATTTTTTACATGACAAAATTACATTCACATCAACGGGGCTGTAGTGGAGCGAGTCGAGAGCTTGAAGTTCCTTGGTGTCCACATCACCACCAAACTACGATGGTCCAAATACACCAAGACCGTCGTGAAGAGGGCACGACAATGCCTTTTCCCCCTCAGGAGACCAGATCCTCAACAAATTCTACAGCTGCACCATCGAGAGCATCCTGACCAGTTGTAACACCGCCTGATATGGCAACTGCTCGGCATATGACCGCAAGGCTGCTACAGAGGGTAGTGTGTACGGCCCAGTACATCACTGGGGCCAAGCTTCCTGCCATCCAGGACCTCTATACTAGGCAGTGTCAGAGGAAGGCCCCAAAAATGGTCAAAGACTCCAGTCACTCAAGTCATAGACTGTTCTCTCTGCTGGTGACTGTTCTCTCTGCTACCACACAGCAAGCGGTACCGGAGCACAAAGTCTAGGTCCAAAAGGCTCATTAACAGATCATGTTGATCTGTAGGACAATAAGACTGAGCAATTAATCAAATGGTCCCCCCCCCTTTGTTTTTACACTGCTGCTGCTCCGTGTTTTAGCTATGCATAGTCACTTTACCCCCACCTACATGTACAAATTACCTTGACTAACCTGTACCCACACACATTGACTCGGTACTGGTACCCCCTGTATATAGCCTCGTTATTGAGTTACTTTAAAAAAAAATACTTTATTTAGTAAATATTTTCTTAAAACTGCATTGTTGGTTAAGGGCTTGTAAGTAAGCTTTTCACGGTAAGGTCTACTGTTGTATTCGGCGCATGTGACAAATACATTTTGATTTACAAAAAATAAAAATAAAAACATGATAAAAAAATGAGTCAAGAATTACCATCTTCAGAGAATGTTAGTATAACTTATCTACAGATAATCGATGTCTGGGGCTCAAATTTGCAGTATATCCTATCACAGATGCGATTCGGTTCCCGACGTTCACAAAAGGGATAATTTCAAAAGGACCGGGTTTACCCATCAAGTGACGGGAAGTTCTGATTTGTACTGACTCGGATCTTTTCAACTCGTCCAGTCAGAAGAACGAATCTGTTGACCAATTTCGTTCATTTGAGTCAGTAATGCCCAGAGCACGATGGACCCCTACCGTCGAACGATGAACACATCCCCCCCGAAATAGGCATGATTCTACAAGCCTCTCGTTCATCATCATCAAGGGGTTTATTGGAGCTGTCATTTGTGACACTTTTAGAAGCGTGCTTTAAACAAATGTACATTTGTTGAATACTAAGCTTACAAATACGACTATTTATTGGTACATTTGAAACGGAGATCTAGTTTGGCCGCAAAAGGACTAGATCGTGAACGACTCTTGGCGGAATTCATTGCTTGACTGCCGTGAGTGTGATACGCACAATTCATTCGCGAAATGCAGGAACGCAAACGATTCGTTCTCGAGTTTGTTGAGCAGAGTCTGTGTATGTTATGGTTCTTCAAAGCTGTGTCCATCATAACATTCAATAGTCAATTAATTGCATTCATTTTTGCACCATGCTATCAACTATCTATTCCAGGTCGCAGTTGTAAATGAGAACGTGTTCTCAACTAGCCTACCTGGTTAAATACAGGTGAAATAAATAAATAAAAATATCTGTTCTCTATGCTGCCTGCAGCATGATCTATTTTGCCTGCGCACATATGACAGAGTTGTTGGTCGGAACGCGTTTGAATCCTGCTGTAGAATTCATTGCAGCTAGCAGGTCAAAGGAACGACTAAAATGAACGACTCACTCAGGAAAACGAATCGTTCACGAACTGATCTTTGTCTCTACTGCGTTGGTTTCGCAATCCTCTCAAGTAATGGCCGCCTGTTAGTACAGCATTTCAAGCTACCTAGTCTCATCGAAAAGGGTTGTCTTCTCTAGTGACCGATAACTCACATTACGCAATAAACCAAGGTAAGTGCTGCTTAGAGCGAATAATAGTGATGATAGAAAAAATATATAGTCGGGCGTTAACCATCTTTTCAAATGTCTTCAAGGCCTGACCTAGGTGACATGCAAACCAGTTAGCCAGCCAAAACGCTGCTAGCTAGAAGCTGGGTAAACAGAAGCTCGAGATAAAGGGTGGACAACGTTCGTGACATTAGCTAACGTTAGCTACATATCAATCTGTTTTCGGTGGCAAATGTCTGTCTTGTGCAAATAACGTTGATAGTTTAGCTAGCTAACTTGCCGTTTAAGCTTAGCCACTGGCGTAGTGTTATGACGTAGCAAGCTAGCTACAAACGCCTAGTTAGCGCAACTGTTTCATGAACCTGCCATGGATTTTGATGGTTGTGCTTTCTTTCAATACAGATGCCAGTGGCAGTAGGACCGTATGGCCAGCAACAGCCAGCCTGCGTTGACAGAATTAAAATGGGATTCATGATGGGCTTCGCTGTTGGGATGGCAGCTGGTGCTATGTTTGGAACATTTTCCTGTCTGAGGTTAGTTAAGTTAACCCAACGTCTTACTATTTACCTATTACAAGTAAGCCTACACTGAAATGCAATACACTTTGTAAGAATGCCATAGTCTGTGCTTGGGCGTTACATGTTTTTGTTGCAGCCATCCACACTGCATATTGTGGTTTGTTCAATAGAACTCGATTGTTTTTTCATTTTGTTCAAATGCTGTATTTTTTTCTGCCCTCAGAGTTGGCATGAGAGGCAGAGAGCTGATGGGAGGAGTTGGGAAGACGATGATGCAGAGTGGAGGCACATTTGGTACATTTATGTCCATTGGGATGGGCATCCGCTGCTGAGACCACCTACCATACTTACTTATAATTACATAGTGGGACTTTTGTCATAACTCATTCCCATGTCACACTTTGTCCCAGAACTATGGAGAAATTATGTCAATAAATGCTGTGATTTCAATTGCTGGTAGTAGGCCAAATGTTTGGTGTGGCGCTTTTGTTAAATGGGATGACTAACCTTGTGGTGCTGCAACATCGGTGCCATCCAAAGGATTGACGATACCAGGGTAGTCTCTCCCGAAGGATAGATGTTTAATAAAGTGAGTCATGTTGATCTGTAGGACAACACAAATAAGTGCTCACATGTATAAAGAACATTGCTTGGGCAAGACAAGATTTGTCAAATGTACTTACGTTGTCTAGTCCAAAACTCTGCAGATCATGAACTGAAAATAAATTGAGACAAGATGTTAGTAATGCTGTGATCTGATAGCATCATCAGTTATGTTCTGTTTAGAGTATGAGGGCTTACTACTCAATTTACGACTCTCCCATTACAAGTTATAATTGTTGAGCCCTGAGAAATGTGATCTAGATTACTGCTTGTACCACCTCCAATAAAGATCAAACCAACAATCACACGTTGGTTGTTTTAAACCACAAGTAAGAAGCAGCTCTGGTGTTTTAATTAAACAGGGTCAATTCTGACTGACAACCTCTTCATAAACAAAGTTTGATATTTGACTGGACAATTTAGAAGGGAGGGATGTGGCCTGTCAAACAGACTGGGATTGCCAGTCTGTTTGTGCTCTTATGCCAACTCATTGTCATGACAAGGACAGCAAGGGAGTAGACAAGAGCACAAACAGATCTGGGACCAGGGTAGGGGGGGATGTTTACTACCAAAATAAAAGCTACAAAAAGATGGACTTACTTTCCACAGCGTGCACTGCAGAAAGAAGAGAGAAGAGTCACTATATGACGCATGTTGGGCTACATAGAAAAAGCCACAGTCCTAAGAGGCTGGCCAAAGGCAATACGCCTCTGAAGGGGGTTCATCACATCTGGTATTTCATATATGGCCAAATTCTTATCAAAAAGGGATTCTTGTCTCTTATTTCTGCCTTTAAGCAGATATGGACAGTAGTACTAGTCTAGCAAATAAAAATCAGCATTGAGCTGGTGAATCCTTCTGCTCTATGCTTTCTGTACATGGTGTTGATGACAAAAGACACCTTTCAATGCCTCCAAGCAAGTTGAGAGTATAGTACTTTGGTCCTACAACTTCATCTGGTTATGTACCATGCTACTCTATCAGCAATTCTTGAGAAATTAGTTATTAGGGTAAATGAAATTACAACAGTGCCTCAATGACAAATATGTCTGTATTGTCACACAGTTACAAAGGTTACATCAGCGAATTTTTATAGTAACGACTTCTGTTCTTATGCCCGCTTCCACAGTTGGAGTGCAATTCAGACTTCTGTCAAGCCGAGTAACATTATTTAATTTGTAAAATCCATTGCAATAAATGTTTTGCAATCAGTTTGCCAAACAAATTAATACATTTCACATTCATATTTATCCAGAGTGTAAGTGTCAATGCAAAATAACTTGATTAGTATGTTAGTGTTATTAGTAGGCAACAATGATAAAGCAAGTGAGTCAATTATCCATTTACAGTCAAAACGTTACGTTTATATGTTGAAAAAAAGAGCTACTTAGTTTGACACATTTTCACCTCTGCCATAAAGATCAGATGTTTTCATGAGATAAAAAAAAGAGCTACAATTAACTACTTAGATTGCAACAGATCCTATTAGGAAAGAAGGGAAGAAGTCTAGCATATGACAACGAAAGGAACGATGAAAAAGAAAAACATGCACCATTTACAAAAGGATTTACGAGTGTTTAACTGGAAAGATTAGTTATGGATGCACTAGAAATGCCTTTACTGGCATAGTGACTTGCAAGTGAACTTACCGGTTAACATTGGTCTTTCCTTGCTATCCTCTGAGAATGTGCTAACTACACTACAAAAGGGTCTGTACCTGGTCTGAGACAGACTGTTTTAATAAATCACAAGGTGTTTCTGGTAGCAAGTAAGCAATTTTCGATTTCCAACCCAAATCAGTCTGCTACCTGTTTGTCTTTATGTCATGGGTATTGATGGAAAACAGAATTCTTATTTTCCTTGGATAATTGATATCAGACCAGGGGACCAACCCATTTCGACCAGGGTTGCATTTACATAGGCAGCCCAATTCAGATCAGTGTGAATGCACAAATCTGATATGGTGCACATGTAAAATTTGTGGACAGTCAGAAAAAAAGATTGGATATAGAAAGAAAATCAGATTTGGGTTGTCTACACTTAGGACAGTAAAATGCAGATCTTACCATGAACATGGGACTGCTGGAAACTCTTTCCAGGGGCAAAGTGGAAATTTCCTGCCACCTAACAAAAAAACAGACAAAGTAAAGAGTTTAAAAGAAAGTCGGACAATGAACATAATATTTGCAGATTGAAATTGTATATAAATGCATTAAAGCACCTCACAAAATATAACTCCCAGTTACAGTACACTTCCATCCCTATTTCTTTTTAAATAACCACACAGAATTATGCCCTCAAAAAGTGATGATTCATTTCAGATCATATGTTGTTTCTAACCTGACCATTTGAAGACCAGGCAATGGTTTAAACACTGTCAGCCATTAAATAAAACATCCCTTTTTGGAGTGTAAATCAGAGTGCGAGTACTGACTATTCTTTTGATTATGAACTTAGCCAAATTATCCGTTTAAGACTAGTTACCTTGTTGACCTCCAGAAAGCCGTAGATCTGGCAGCCCTCGTTTTTCTGCTCCTGCATCTTCTGGCTGAAGCCCTCCCTCTTGCACTGCTCGATGGTGTCGGGGTTCTTGAAGGCCCAACCCCGCCTGCGATAGGCTTCTCGTACATCATCGCAGGTGTTACAGCACCTACAGAAAAGCACAGGAAATATGTCAATGTCACACTCAAATTTTGGACAATAGATAAGCTCATTCATTCATGGTCTATGTTCTGAAAAATATCTAAGGTCTTAAAAAGGTGGGGGGCAGTCATATTTTAAAACAAAACCTCAAATACATTGTAGCAAGTCCAAGTTCACAGTCAAGGGACTTTAGTTATGAAATTGACAGAAACCCCCTTTTCCGTCATGGGAAGATGGTGTAGTAGATGCACTGTATGTTCTGTAATGTCTTGGAAGACATTCCCGTCTTGGAAACTCACTTCAAATCTTCCATCTCTGCTCCGTAGCAGCTTTCACAGCGCTCAGGGTCTAGCTTACTGGGGTCAAAAATGTCACCTTCCTCTTTTCCCAAATCTACATGAGATGACAAAACAAATTCCATGACCCAGTGAAAAACATGAACTATTTAATACAATTCATACAGCTTATATTTTCCCATGAGGGAAAACCGCACTGCTCTCCATGGTGTAGAATGCTCTTCAAGAAATATAATGAAATTGCAAGCAAGCTAATTAACAAGATGGTTACCATGCTTCTCTGCCTCTGTAGTGACAGGATTGCTCTCCTTGTCGAGCCTTTGCTTGAACAGGTTGTGTTCCACATCCAACTGCTGCTCTCCAGCAACGTCCATGGCATCAATGCTTAGATCTGAAGGACAAGGTGGTTACAAATGTTATATACTTCCAACTGTGCAATTACCCTATAGCTTCATGTACATTCCTAAAGATATTACCGAAGATTTTAAGTTGAAGTAGGTCTAACCTTACACATTCAGTTAAAATGTCATATTTTGTTCCTTATTCATGTGACATTTTGTTGAACGGTTTATGATATCACATAAACAAGCACATATAGGGGTTAATTGTGCACATGTAAGTTAATGTGATGATTCATGCTAGGTCTGAACACAATTCATTTTCTAAAGTTACTTACAGGCACATGGCATGTTAGGAAATATCACATCAATGTTGATTTTCAGTTTGTCTCCTCGTGATGTGTCCACAAACAATTCAGGATGGACCTGGATTGGCAGAACGATATGAATTTTTGCAAGTCATAAAGCAGTGTACTTAAAGTGTGGACCGGGCCCCATAGCTGGAGTTTCAAAGAATTGTGGGTAAAAGTTATGACAGATGGCTTAATAAGAAAAACATAACATTTGTGATATTCTAATCATCCTCAAATAGGCCAGTCATTGTATTTTAGCACTATACCCACCATTGATATGTTTACTACTCCCAGTTGCCCAGGTGGCAATGGAGTGGAAATTAACTTTGTCTGATTAATCAGTCTATAATACACAATTAATTGTTATATACAGCCTGAAACATTGAAGTGAAAAATCATGTAAATGTACCTTACAATCCAGAATGTTGAATATATATATATTTTTTTATGTACTCTGACGGTTGTCTGCGCGGCTTGTCCTGCAGCCGCCCTACATTTTTTACAACATATCCACATGAAAGTATTGTTTACACTACTTTTTAGAGAGCTGGTAGGTATATGGTTCTGTTGGCTTGTATTTCCGGTGTGTATTTTCAATCTACTGACACAACCGATGTAAACACTACCGAATTATGTTCCCTCACATTCAGCTAGCAGGGCAAACCTACCAGCTCTTTAAAAAGTTGGGTAAGCAATACTCTCCTTACTCTACCGGTTGCACAGACAACCGGTAAAGTTCTAATGTAATTTTATTCAACATTCTGGCTTGTAAGGAACATTTAAACGATTTTGCACTCCAATGTTTCAGGCTGTATATACCAATTAATCGTGCATTACAGCCTGATTAATCAGACCAGAATTTTACTTGACATTTAATTACACATTTTTTGAAATCGCATAGGGCTTGGCTGAAAAAGTTTGAATACCACTGTCTGTCTTAAGAGTTTACAAGTGTGACATGCAAAGCTTGAACCTAAACAGAGTAGCTAGCTAGATGTTTAGTTCCCTGTTCTCCTAGCCGACTAAACTCAACGATTTACAATGGAGTTGAGCGACGACTAGTGTAAATGCAAGCTATTCTGAAATATAATGCTTTTGATAAAAATGTTATTTTATGCGATGTCGGAACTCCAGTCCGCTCTCACAATTCGCCGCTCAACTCCATTGTTCTCCTAGTTGCCTGTTCTCCAGTAGAGAATCGTTCAGTATGGTCCACACAGAGTTAGCCTCTTTTATTAATTAACTTTTTTCTCCCAAATTTCATGGTATCAAATTGGTAGTTTACAGGCCTATCCTATCACTGCAACTCCTATACAGACTCGGTAGAGGCGAAGGTCAAGAGCCGTGCGTCCTCCGAAACACAACCCAACCATGCCGCACTGTTTCTTGACACAACGCCCGCTTAACCCGGAAGCCAGACGCACCAATGTGTTGGAGGAAGCGCCGTACAACTGGCGACTGTATCAGTGTGCATTGCGACCGGTCCGCCACAGGAGTCGCTAGTGCGCAATGGGACAGGAACATCCCTGCTGGCCAAACCCTCCCCTAACGCGGCTGACGCTGTGCGCCGCCCCATGGTTCTCCCGGTCGTGGTCCGACAGAGCCTGAACTTGAACCAGGTTCTCTAGTGGCACAGCTAGCACTGCGATGCAGTGCCTTAGACCACTGCGCCACTCGGGAGGCCCTAGAGCTAGCTTCTTAACCACATACCTAGCTGGCATACCTACCTAGCGTACCTGCGTACCTGACTATTTTCAGGAAAAAAAATCACATGAACCCACCTCCTTCGTGAGATAATATTGCAACTCTGAGAAGAACAGGATCAACATGATGAGACCACTTATGATGGTGACTGTAAAAGGGGGAAAGACAAAAATGCATGTCAGAATATCACCAAATCCCATTGATTTTTAGCAAACTATTGTAGCTAGTCATCCGTTTCCCCCCAGATGTAGAAACACTTAAAATAAGGTCTATGTTTCGTGTAGGCTCACCCTGGAGTGACGTTTTGATAACCATGTAAATCTCTCTCCGACAAGGTGACTTTTATCAAGATATATGGCTCTATTTGGAAAATAATAATTCATTTTCCAGATTGGAAAATGCTAATTAGCATCAAAACAAATCCCTGCAAGCACCCATCTTTAGCTTGCACCTTTGCTAAGAGGTAAATCTAAAGAAATGTAGCCAATGTATTAATTACTACATTTAGCTAACATTAGATAGTTAATCCAGAGATTTTTACCGTTGTCTCAATTCGGCAGTCTCCTCCAGATCATCATGTCATTTGTAGTTATTTATGAAAGCCACATTAGCAGCTAATTTGTGTTTCATTTGTTGGGGGTAAATACAGGCAAATAAATTGATGCCACCTTGTCTGAGAGAGTTACACGGTTATCAAAATGTCACGCCAGGATAAACCTACACGAAACACAGATCTTATTAAATGGTTCTAGAATCTCCTATGGTAAAATTGAATTGTGGAAAAACGAAAGTAACCATTTCCCTGTTTGACCGCTAGGTTTTATGGGTATTACACTCATACTGTGGTACTCTATAGTCCAAGGACTTAGGCTCTGGCAGACAAAACAGCCAATACTACCATACAGATTCTCAATTACGGTACGGTTCTAGAAACCTATAAAGCCCTCACATCAAAATAATTTCACAAATGCTAAATATACACTTACTGTACCCTGTTTTAACAGTTGCAGCTGACAGTATTTTTCAGTGACAACACGTTTGTGTCGTCTTCTTCCGTTTACACACAGGTGTTCGGAGACTTAGCTAGCTAATTAGTACGCCTCTGCCTTCTGTCTGTTTTCCGTAAACAATAGCTCTAACATGGAAATATGGCTGTGTGGGAACCCTAACTCTATAAAAGGTTTAGTAATGTAAAATTATTTCTGGGTGATATGAAAAGGTACGTTCCTTTTGTTTCCAAAAGCCGTACCGCAAGCGATGCGTTTTAACGTTCAGAACGAACGTCGGGGCTCTTAACAAAAGTTCGCCGGCCAGAAGATAATATCGTCAATATAGGCGCTCAAGGTAGTTAGCGTCTATGAATGGGTTATGCTACTGCTAGCAATTGGGGATAGTATTAGTGTTATGCTTGTAACTAGAACTTTGCACAAAAACACTCACCCGTAGCTCCACCGCATGTTTTAATTCGGAAATCCTCAAGAGTTTTCGGATATGCATCAAATTGTTTCAGTTTATTTAGTGTGTCCATCTTCTTTCATACCATCGGCTGAAAGAATTCCTGACACATCAGTCCTCGACATTCACTTCCGGTACACAAGGCATGCATGCGTAAGGAACCAATCAGCGTTGACCGCATAAGGGTCAGTATATGAATTTACTTGACTACAATTTGGGAGTTTTGTATAAACTAGCAGAATTAAATGCGCGTCATGGTCAATCTGATGTCTGCATTGGCCATGCAGTATTTACAGCAGAAGGCAGGGCATTCATACTTCTTGCTCTTTGCAGAGCTGGAAATTGTCTAGGAAGTGAGTTAGTGTTTATACACAGGGCCGGTCCTTGCCGAGACCAACAAATGACACCCTGCAAAACTAGAATAGTTCCAGTAAGCAAAATTACGTCTAAAATACGAATTTTCCAGACTTTGAAGTTAGGTTCAATTTAGGTTCTGAATGAAAGGGGGAAAGTTTTTTTTCCGTATGTTTAAAATGTTTATTTTCCAGGACGTTGAAAAGGCATATTTTCCGGACGTTGAAAAATATGTATTTTCCTGATGTTGAAATCCGGTTCATTTTCAGTTCTGAATGAAAGTTGAAAATAAGTAATTTATAGACGTTTATGTTTGGGCCAAATCAAGTCTGGTCCAGACCTGACAAAGTCTGAACCATACATAGATGTCTATGATTGGTTCAGATTTGGTGCGGACCGGACCAAAAATATGTCATTGGACTTTAAAATCAAGGCCTGTCTGGACTGCACCAAATTTGAACCGAACATGTTTTAGGCCCACCGTTTGTAAAACAGGCCATTGCATTGGCGTTATTAATCCTGATTCCTGTGACTAAATACATTTGGCTATTTAAACTCTGAATATCAGCTACCCAACTTTATCAAGAGTTATCGCGAGCCTATTTGCAATGTATTTACATAGCGGGAAATGCAGAAATATTTTATTTTTTGATATGATCAGCTTGTCAAAAATGTAGATACAAACTTGAAACCACTGATCATGACAATAGGGTGAAACTCCTGGACATCATTTGTGATTGTCAATTCCATACTGTCCATTTTACTTTGACCTGTCCTGTTTTTACGATATGTTGTTTGTTAACATGTCAGCGCATTGTTTATTTGATTGAGCGCCAATTAGGTTAGGCTATTTGATCGGAGAAACCTGCATGATGTAAAAAGTGTAGGTCCTCATTACGTTGTCATACACTTTATGTCCAGCCTGTAAGCTACAGAAAAAGCCACATTATTTCTACCATATACTATAACTGATACATGATTTATGTTCGTTTTTTGGGGGGACAGAACGTTGGTGGAGCGCTGGGAATGGACAAGCACAATATTTTGTGCCTTTGATAAAGTGGGCATTGCTTACCTAAAAAGTACATATGCTACTGGTTGAGAGAAATAGTTTTTGGGCAGAATTATGTGAGGTTTTATGTGGTCTTGGTCAATTTAGCTCAGAAAAGGCTGCCCTCACCAACCTGCCGCCTAATAATGAGCAGGCTGACGGTGTTTATACAGGACCTCCCGCCTCACCCACCACCAACCAATCATGTCAAAGCGAAGCTCTAAGTAGCCCTCCACAAAGTTACAAAATTTGAGAGGCGCACAGCGGAGCTGTTTGGAGCTTGATTTGGCCTCTGCATGCCTCTGAAGCTCCGCGATTGAGTCACATCCTCCAACCACATTTCGGATCAAGCATAAATTGGCTTTTAGAAAAATAGTTTTCAGTAGTAAACAGACGCTGCGGTTTAATTCTAACATTAGATTATTCAAATATGTAATACAAATATCAAAACTTGTTTTATTTTATAGCGCTATATAATGCTTCAGGGCAAATTTTGTTAGCATTTTGGCATGTTTTTCTAGATTCAGAACTTAAAACATTTATAAAGGAAACATTATCCCTTAGATCTAGCACAGCAAATACGTCAATAGTGTAAGCATATGTTGACAAAGAACATCTTAATAGCCATCAGTGACGAAGTTAACAAATACTCAAAAGACATATTGCCTCAAAATAAAAGTTCAATACAAACATTTGTAAACTATGAAATGATTCCTGCCATTATTGAAAGAGATCGTGATACCTCACATCTCAAAATAGGGTTACTTAATGTTAGATCCCTCACTTCAAAGGCAGTTATAGTCAATGAACTAATCACTGATCACAATCTTGATGTGATTGGCCTGACTGAAACATGGCTTAAGCCTGATGAATTTACTGTGTTAAATGAGGCCTCACCTCCTGGTTACACTAGTGACCATATCCCCCGTGCATCCCGCAAAGGCGGAGGTGTTGCTAACATTTACGATAGCAAATTTCAATTTACAAAAAAGAAAATGACGTTTGTCTTTTGAGCTTCTAGTCATGAAATCTATGCAGCCTACTCAATCACTTTTTATAGCTACTGTTTACAGGCCTCCTGGGCCATATACAGCGTTCCTCTCTGAGTTCCCTGAATTCCTATCGGACCTTGTAGTCATAGCAGATAATATTCTAATTTTTGGTGATTTTAATATTCATATGGAAAAGTCCACAGACCCACTCCAAAAGGTTTTTGGAGCCATCATCGACTCAGTGGGTTTTGTCCAACATGACTCTGGACCTACTCACTGCCACAGTCATACTCTGGACCTAGTTTTGTCCCATGGAATAAATGTTGTAGATCTTAATGTTTTTCCTCATAATCCTGGACTATCGGACCACCATTTTATTACGTTTGAAATCGCAACAAATAATCTGCTCAGACTCCAACCAAGGAGCATCAAAAGTCGTGCTATAAATTCTCAGACAACACAAAAATTCCTTGATGCCCTTCCAGACTCCTTCTGCCTACCCAAGGACGTCAGAGGACAAAAATCAGTTAACCACCTAACTGAGGAACTCAATTTAACCTTGCGCAATACCCTAGATGCAGTTGCACCCCTAAAAACGAAAAACATTTGTCATAAGAAACTAGCTCCCTGGTATACAGAAAATACCCGAGCTCTGAAGCAAGCTTCCAGAAAATTGGAACGGAAATGGCGCCACACCAAACTGGAAGTCCTCCGACTAGCTTGGAAAGACAGTACCGTGCAGTATCGAAGAGCCCTCACTGCTGCTCGATCATCCTACTTTTCCAACTTAATTGAGGAAAATAAGAACAATCCAAAATTTATTTTTGATACTGTTGCAAACCTAACTAAAAAGCAGCATTCCCCAAGTGAGGACGGCTTTCACTTCAGCAGTAATAAATTCATGAACTTCTTTGAGGAAAAGATCATGATCATTAGAAAGCAAATTACGGACTCCTCTTTAAATTTGCATATTCCTCCAGGGCTTAGCTGTCCTGGATCTGCACAGCTCTGCCAGGGCCTGGGATCGGGAGAGACACTTAAGTGTTTTAGTACTATATCTCTTGACACAATGATGAAAATAATCATGGCCTCTAAACCTTCAAGCTGCATACTGGATCCTATTCCTACTAAACTACTGAAAGAGCTGCTTCCTGTGCTTGGCCCTCCTATGTTGAACATAATAAACGGCTCTCTATCCACCGGATGTGTACCAAACTCACTAAAAGTGGCAGTAATAAAGCCTCTCTTGAAAAAGCCAAACCTTGACCCGGAAAATATAAAAAACTATCGGCCTATATCGAATCTTCCATTCCTCTCAAAAATTTTAGAAAAAGCTGTTGCGCAGCAACTCACTGCCTTCCTGAAGACAAACAATGTATACGAAATGCTTCAGTCTGGTTTTAGACCCCATCATAGCACTGAGACTGCACTTGTGAAGGTGGTAAATTACCTTTTAATGGCGTCAGACCGAGGCTCTGCATCTGTCCTCGTGCTACTAGACCTTAGTGCTGCCTTTGACACCGTCGATCACCACATTCTTTTGGAGAGACTGGAAACCCAAATTGGTCTACACGGACAAGTTCTGGCCTGGTTTAGATCTTATCTGTCGGAAAGATATCAGTTTGTCTCTGTGAATGGTTTGTCCTCTGACAAATCAACTGTACATTTCGGTGTTCCTCAAGGTTCCGTTTTAGGACCACTATTGTTTTCACTATATATTTTTCCTCTTGGGGATGTTATTCGAAAACACAATGTCAACTTTCACTGCTATGCGGATGACACACAGCTGTACATTTCAATGAAACATGGTGAAGCCCCAAAATTGCCCTCGCTAGAAGCCTGTGTTTCAGACATAAGGAAGTGGATGGCTGAAAACTTTCTACTTTTAAACTCGGACAAAACAGAGATGCTTGTTCTAGGTCCCAAGAAACAAAGAGATCTTCTGTTAAATCTGACAATTAATCTTGATGGTTGTAAAGTCGTCTCAAATAAAACTGTGAAGGACCTCGGCGTTACTCTTGACCCTGATCTCTCTTTTGACGAACATATCAAGACTGTTTCAAGGACAGCTTTTTTCCATCTACGTAACATTGCAAAAATCAGAAATTTTCTGTCCAAAAATGATGCAGAAAAATTAATCCATGCATTTGTTACTTCTAGGCTAGACTACTGCAATGCTCTACTTTTTGGTTTGTGCTGTGGTGGAGATCTTTGTGGGCTATACTCGGCCTTGTCTCAGGATTGTAAGTTGGTGGCTGAAGATATCCCTCTAGTGGTGCGGGGGCTGTGCTTTGGCAAAGTGGGTGGGGTTATATCCTTCCTGTTTGGCCCTGTCCGGGGGTATCATCGGATGGGGCCACAGTGTCTCCTGACCCCTCCTGTCTCAGCCTCCAGTATTTATGCTGCAGTAGTTTGTGTCGGGGGGCTAGGGCCAGTTGGTTATATCTGGAGTACTTCTCCTGTCTTATCCTGTGTGAATTTAAGTATGCTCTCTCTAATTCTCTCCTTCTCTCTTTCTTTCTCTCTCTCGGAGGACCTGAGCCCTAGGACCATACGTCAGGACTACTGGGCATGATGACTCCTTACTGTCCCCAGTCCACCTGGCCTTGCTGCTGTTCCAGTTTCAACTGTTCTGCCTGCAGTTATGGAACCCCTACCTGTCCCAGACCTGCTGTTTTCAACTCTTAATGATCGGCTATGAAAAGCCAACTGACATTTATTCCTGATTATTATTTGACCATGCTTGTCATTTATGAACATTTTGAACATCTTGGCTCTCTCTAATTCTCTCCTTCTCTCTTTCTTTCTCTCAGAGGAACTGAGCCCTGGGACCATACGTCAGGACTACCGGGCATGATGACTCCTTGCTGTCCCCAGTCCACCTGGCCTTGCTGCTGTCCCAGTTTCAACTGTTCTGCCTGCGGTTATGGAACCCCTACCTGTCCCAGACCTGCTGTTTTCAACTCTTAATTATCGGCTATGAAAAGCCAACTGACATTTATTCCTGATTATTATTTGACCATGCTTGTCATTTATGAACATTTTGAACATCTTGGCCATGTTCTGTTATAATCTCCACCCGGCACAGCCAGAAGAGGACTGGCCACCCCTCATAGCCTGGTTCCTCTCTAGGTTTCTTCTCTTCTCTTTATCCATTCAAGGGGTACACAAAGTAACAATTTTGTTTTTCCTAAATTGCTTCGAATCTAAAAACCTTATTAAAATAAACATTTGAACCAAAATGCAGATCTTATCTCAGGCAGCTAGAGTTGACAGTATATGGTTGTGATCATGGTGATTTCAAAATTGTTAAAAATAAGCCATGCTCATTCATGATTAATTTAGGATTTTAGACAAACGTCAGAGGGCTATTGCAAGAAACTACATTAGATCATTTTTTGCAGTTAATATTAATTGCCAGTTTTTAGAATTTAACAGAGTTTGAAATTAGGATATTTTGCTCTAGACAAGGGCAATTCTCGGCCTAGAGCCGACATGGAAATGAATATTTAAACAATTCCAAAAGCAAAACTTTCCCCTCAACTAAATGTAAAAATTAAGCTCAAATAATGCAACATTTTTTAACTATAAAAATAAAGTTTCCTTGCTGGACAAGGATTATCCAGACTTTTAAGAATCACTATAAATTAGTGCATAAATTAAATATGTAGAAAGTGAATGAACCACATCAAGACAAGAAATTTGTGGCGTAGGTGCATTGCAGAACATGGTCACAGGTAGCATCGAGTTATAACGGTTTATTCGGTACACCAGTGTTTATTCAATATTTACACAACAAAGTGTAGAGAACCCATGATGTGACAGATTCCCAACAGCACAAGGTTGCAGGACTTGAGTCCCATCAAAGAACAGGTTAACCATTAGACAACAACCTGGACACGTTTCTTTTGATAATTTATTTTGTACAGTAAAACAGTATAGAGGTTGTGTTTACATCCTTTCCCGTTGGAGGAAATAACTCATTGAGAGGTTACCCAGAAAGTGAATTAGGGCAACCATATCATAAATACATGTTTTTTTTTTTTTTTTAAAGGACAATCGCAAATCAGAGGGGTCAGAATTTTAGCCGAGAAGCAACATGGGCAGTCAGAATGCAGCTGTCTTTACTTTGGGGGTCTGTAAGCGATCTTCCTGCTCTTCAGCACCGACCACCTGTGCCTCTTCATGTAATAGACCAGGGGGATCAAGATGGCGGAGCCCATGAGCAGCTGGGGGAAGAAATTGTTTGAGTGAGATGGGGTCAATGTCAACTGTGATGAGAGTAATGTAGAAAGGGAGCAATTTGGAAGCAAGGGCCAAAAAGACCAATCCAAAACAGGGGATTTGACTTAGTGACTCCTTTCAAACTTCTTATTTTATGTTTTAAAACATGACAAGTAGTGGTTCCATACATATGAAATTGAATGTAATGAATATAATTTAAAAAGACTTGAGGGATCCAAGCAATGCCCCACATAGACCTACCAATTTTTAAGACTACAAAGGTATTGTGTCAAACAATGGAAAGGAATGTCCTAAATCAGGGATGTATTCACTAGAAACCAACCAAAGAAAATCCAAAATAGAGGGACTACCTGCATTTGTAGCCCCCCCCCATTTTTTTTCTCCATTGTTAAACATGTTCTATTGAAAAACAGTCCGTGGGGCGACGCACAATTGGCCTAGCGTCGTCCGGGTTAGGGAGGGTTTGGCCGGTAGGGATATCCTTGTCTCATCGCGCACCACCGACGCCTGTGGCGGGCCGGGCGCAGTGCGCGCTAACCAAGGGAGCCAGGTGCACAGTGTTGGTGCGGCACATTGGTGCGGCTGGCTTCCGGGTTGGAGGCGCGCTGTGTTAAGAAGCAGGTTGGGAAAACAACTTGGTTGGGTTGTGTTTCGGAGGACGCATGGCTTTCGACCTTCGTCTTTCCCGAGCCCGTACGGGAGTTGTAGCGATGAGACAAGATAGTAATTACTAACAATTGGATACCACGAAATTGGGGAGAAAAGGGGAAAATTTATATATATAAAAAAAAAAAAACAGTTTGCACTATTGAATACACCCTAGGTTGCAAATACATTTCTGATTACAACTATCTCCATTACGGCAGTGGCTAGCGCCTCCCTGCCAGCTTACCTTCAGGCCCATGCGTTTGCGCTGGTCGTGCTCAGGCTCGGCCGCCCACCGGAGGAAGGTGCACACGTCCTTGGCCACCTGGCTCATGGTGGCTGGGGTTCCTGTCAACACATGAAAATGGAAGGTTTTACTTGCAATGACTGTGATGTGATCGTCTTCTCTACTTTAGTTGAACGCACTGACTAAGTTGCTCTGGATAAGAGCGTCTGCTTAATGACAAAAATGAATGATGTAGACTACACTGAACAAAAATATAAATGCAACGTGTTTCATGAGCCGAAATAAAAGATCCAAGAATTGTTCCATACGCACTAGAGGTCGACCGATTAATCGGAATGGCCGATTAATTAGGGACAATTTCAAGTTTTCATAACAATCAGTAATCAGCATTTTTGGACACCGATTATGGCTGATTACATTGCACTCCACGATGAGACTGCGTGGCAGGCTGACTACCTGTTATGCGAGTGCAGCAAGGAGCCAAGGTAAGGTGCTAGCTAGCATTAGACGTATATTATAAAAAACAATCTTAACATAATCACTAGTTAACTACACATGGTTGATGATATTACTAGTTTATCTAGCTTGTCCTGCGTTGCATATAATCGATGCGGTGCCTGTTAATTTATCATTGAATCACAGCCTACTTCACCAAACGTGTGATTTAATAAGCGCATTCGCGAAAAAAAGCACTGTCGTTGCACCAATGTGTACCTAACCATAAACATCAATGCCTTTCTTAAAATCAATACACAAGTATATATTTTTAAACCTGCATATTTAGTTAATATTGCCTGCGAACATAAATTTATTTTAACTAGGGAAATTGTGTCACTTCTCTTGCGTTCTGTGCAACAGTCAGGGTATATACAGCAGTTTGGGCCGCATGGCGTGTTGCGAACTGTTTGAAGACCATTTCTTCCTAACAAAGACAGCCAACTTCTCCAAATGAGGGACGATTTAACAAAAGTGCATTTGCGAAAAAAGTACAATCGTTGCACGTACCTAACCATAAACATCAATGCTTTTCTTAAAATCAATACACATAAGTATATTTTTTTTTAAACCTGCATATTTAGTTAAAAGAAATTCATGTGAACAGGCAATATTAACTAGGGAAATTGTGTCACTTCTCTTGCGTTCATTGCATGCAGAGTCAGGGTATATGCAACAGTTTGGGCCGCCTGGCTCGTTGCGAACTAATTTGCCAGAATTTTACATAATTATGACATAACATTGAAGGTTGTGCAATGTAACAGCAAAATTTAGACTTATGGATGCCACCAGTTAGATAAAATACGGAACGGTTCCGTATTTCACTGAAAGAATAAACGTTTTGTTTTCGAAATGATAGTTTCCGGATTTGACCATATTAATGACATAAGGCTCGTATTTCAGTGTGTTATTATATTATAATTAAGTCTATGATTTGATAGAGCAGTCTGACGGGCGGTGGTAGGCAGCAGCAGTGTTCATTGTTCATTCAGTATTGTTGTAATTGTCATTATTACAAATAATCGGTATCGGTGTTGAAAAATCATAATCGGTCGACCTCTAATACGCACAAAAAGGTATCAAATTCTGCACACAAATTTGTTTACATACCAGTTAATGAGCATTTCTCCTTTGCCAATCCATCCACCTGACAGAAGTGGCATATTATGAAGCTGATTAAACAGTATGATCATTGCACCTTGTGCTGGGGATAATAAAAGGCCACTAAAAATGTGCAGGGTTGTCACAACACAATGCCAGTTGTCTCAAGTTGAGGGAGCGTACAATTGGCATGCTGACTGATGGAATGTCCACCAGAGCTGTTGCCAGAGAATGTAATGTTAATTTCTCTACCATATGCTTGCCTCCAACGTCGTTTTAGAGAATTTGGTAGTACGTCCAACTGGCTTCACAACCGCAGTATGGCGTTGTGTGGGCGAGTGGTTTGCTGATGTCAAAGTTGTGAACAGAGTGGCCTTGGCGGTGGGGTTATAGTAGCGGCAGGCATAAGCTACAGACAATGAACACAATTGCATTTTATTGATGGCAATTTGAATGCACAGAGATATCGTGTCAAGATCCTGAGGCCCATTGTTGTGCCATTCATCTACCTCAATCACCTAATTTTTCAGCATGATAATGCACGGCCCCATGTCGCAAGGACTTGTACACAATTCCTGGAAGCTAAAATGTCCCAGTTCTTCAATGGCCTGCATACTCACCAGACATGTCACCCATTGACCATGTTTGGGATACTCTGGTGTACGACAGCGTGTTCCAGTTCCCGCCAATATCCAGAAATTTCGCACAGCCATTGAAGAGTGGGACAACATTCCACAGGCCACAATCATCAGCCTGATAAACTCTATGCGAATAAGATGTCACGCTGCATGAGGCAAATGGTGGACAACCCAGATACTAAACCATGCCCCTACTTTAAAAAAAAAAAGCCATCTTTTACCAATAGATGGATATCTGTATTTCCAATCATTTGAAATCCATAGATTAGGGCCTAATGAATTTATTTAAAATTGACTGATTTCCTTATATGAAATGTAAATCAGTAAAATCTTTGAATTTGCGTTTATTTTTGTTCAGTATATATCCAATATCGAATCATTTTATTTAACTAGGCAAGTAAGTTCAGAACAAATTCTTATTTACAATGTCAACCTGGACGACACTGGGCCAATTGTGCGCTGCCCTATAGGATTCCCAATCACGGTCGGTTGTGATACAGCCTGGAATCGAACTAGTGCCTTAGACCGCTGCGCCACTCTGGAGCCCTTAGTCTATTAATCTATAACCAGAACCTAGATATTTAGTCTGGCATGTCAAGGGTCAAAATGGAGTCGTGCGAGCGATGCAAAAAAAAGAAGCACTTTCTGAATTGATTTATCATTATATTATTTCAAGTTAGTGATCCCTAGCAGAGGGAATCTTACTGACCGTCCTCAAACTCCAGGACCTCATTGTAGATGGGGGGAGCCATGCCGATGGCCTGGCCAGGGAAGTAGGGGTTGTAGTAGAGGCCCTCTCTCACCTCCACTCCAGCAGGGGGCTCACAGTAGCCTGTCAGCAGGGAGAACACATAGTCTTCACCTCCATGTCTGGAACAATGGAGAAAAACAACTTAGGACATAGCACTTGCAAGCTAAGGTATAATATCATGGTAATAGCAGTGGAGTGTCTTGTGGATTTACAAAAGTATTATCCTGCTTTATAGACACTTAAAAACATTTTTGGTGAAGAAAAGGTTACAATATATTCTACCTTGAATCTAACGTTTCGTTTACTGTCGATATTCCCAAATCACCAGATACTCTGGAGCACGGGTCTCCAACAGGTCAATCGTAAGCTACCGGTAACTCGCAGCCCACCTATGAGTAGCTCGCCAAACAATTCTGAAAATACATACATTTTCCACTGCAAACTGTCATAAACAAATCGTACAAGTATCAGACACCGCAAGCTCCCATCTAATCAATGTACCATTGACATTATCCCAACGCTGGTTAGCCACTATTGGCTTAAAAAGCCAAACCTAACACTATCTGACAATTAATTTCCAGCAATATTGCCCGCCTGTGTGGTGAGTACATTTGTCTATCACTCCGTGTGTAGCGAGTTGATGTGATAACCATCTTGTAGGTTGACAGATACTTTACCAAAAACCTTATCAATTCAAATGTTAACTGCAACGTAGGCTTACCAGGCAGAAGTATATAATTTGTATCTATTATTTGTTATTTATAAACTTTGCCATGAAATGAGCAGCAGCAGTGCGGAACCACCACTAGACCGCCAAATTCCTCACGCACTAGATGTGCAATTTAAGGGGAATTAGTCAGATCAAAATCTCTTTTTTTTTTTTTTTTTTTTTTTTTAGGTCTGGAAGAAAACAAGTCTTCTGATGTGATTTAAGCATTGACATGTACTCAGAACATCCAATGTTGTTTCTCTATGAACAATTGTAATGTTGAGTGAAAAACAGAACATATTCTGATTATTATTTTACCAGGCATATTGACAGAAAACAGTGTCAAAGAGAAAGTAGTGCACTAAGGACCCAGGGAAGGAGAGAAGAACGTGCCTATTAGAAAGCTACCAAAAAAAATAGTAGCTTGTGCTCTCCTGCTAGAAAAGGTTGGAGAATGTTGCTCTGGAGTGAGCAGCACAGTACCTGGCATTGACAATGTAGCTGAGATCTGGGGGCAAGGCTCCCCCGTTTGCCACACGGGCAGCTTCTGGGTTTGGGTATGGCTTGGGGAAGTAGTCTGAGAGCTTTCCTGGACGGGTGAACATCTCTCCTGACTCGTCAGGGCCATCCACCACCTCAATCTGAGCAGAGAAGACAGTACTCAGTGACATGGAGAAAGACCAAGATGTCCCTAGAAACTGATAGGTCAGCTTTTAATTTTTCACTCATAATGGTTAAAGTTAGGATTTGGAAAAGCTGATCCTAAAACGTTGCCCAAGGACACGTTCTAGCCAGTGACTGACAGTCATCTATAAGGCCATGACCTTGTTTAACTTCTTATGGCTGCAGGGGCAGTATTGAGTAGCTTGGATGAAAGGTGCACAGAGGTGCCCAGAGTAAACGGCCTGCTCCTCAGTCATAGTTGCTAATATATGCATATTATTATTAGTATTGGATAGAAAACACTCTGAAGTTTCTAAAACTGTTTGAATTATGTCTGTGAGTATAACAGAACTCATATGGCAGGCAAAAACCTGGGAAGAAACCTGAGGT
Source organism: Salvelinus namaycush (assembly GCF_016432855.1). Classification (NCBI taxonomy): domain Eukaryota; kingdom Metazoa; phylum Chordata; class Actinopteri; order Salmoniformes; family Salmonidae; genus Salvelinus; species Salvelinus namaycush. Next base: position 53,834,429 of record NC_052308.1, on the reverse strand, counting down.
TGGTCGATTTTCAACTCAAAGCCTATTGAAAACACAGTAGGATATGGATCTGTTTGCACTTCCTACAGCTTCCACTAGATGTCAACAGTCTGTAGAACCTTGAATGAAGCTTCTACTGTGATGTGGGGCTGAATGAGAGGGGAATTAGTCAGTGGTCTGGCAGAGAGCCAGGTCCTGGTCACGTTCCATTACTTCTATAGACACAAAGGAATTCTCCGGTTGGAACGTTGAATATTTATGATAACAACACCCTAAAGATTGATTCTATACTTAGTTTGACAAGTTTATTCGACCTGTAATATAACTTTTTGAAGTTTTCGTCCGACATTCGGCTGGACCTGCACGAGCGTTTGGATTTGTGTACTAAACGCGCTAACAAAAGTAGCTACTTGGACATAAATTATGGACATTACCGAACAAAACAAACATTTCTTGTGGAAGAGGGAGTCCTGGGAGTGCATTCCGACGAAGATCAGCAAAGGTAAGTGAAGATTTATAATGCTTTTTATGAGTTTTGTTGACTGCACAATTTGGCGGGTAACTGTATGGCTTCCTTTTGTGGCTGAACGCTGTTCTCCGATGATTGAATATTGTGCTTTTGCCGTAAAGATTTTTGAAATCTGACACAGCAGTTGCATTAAGAACAAGTGTATCTTTAATTCTATGTAAAACATGTATCTTTCATCAAAGTTTATGATGAGTATTTATGTTATTTGAAGTGGCTCTCTGCAATTTCTCCGGATATTCTGGAGGCATTTCTGAACATGGCGAGGTTTTTGGATATAAATATGAACTTAATCGAACAAAACATATATGTATTGTGTAACATGAAGTCCTATGAGTGTCATCTGATGAAGATCATCAAAGGTTAGTGATTCATTTTATCTCTATTTCTGCTTTTTGTGACTCCTGTCTTTGGGTGGAAAAATAGCTGTGTTTTTCTGTGATTTTACGGTGACCTAACAATCGTTTGTGGTGCTTTCGCTGTAAAGCCTATTTGAAATCGGACACTTTGGTGGGATTAACAACATGATTACCTTTAAAATGGTATAAGATACATGTATGTTTGAACTATATTAATTATGAGATTTCTGTTTGAATTTGGCGCCCTGCACTTTCACTGGCTGTTGTCATATCATCCCGTTAACGGAATTGCAGCCATAAGAAGTTAATTAATCTAATGGCCAAGGACAAACCCTTACCTCCTCAGCCAAAACCTTCACTTCGGCCTCTGTGTGCGACACGCCGACCAAGTTACGGAAGGCCAGGTACTCCATGCTGTGACACGCTGAACACACTTGCTTGTACACCTGATATCCACGGCGAATGCTGCAATATAAAGAAAAACAGACATTACATCCAGTCCTCCTTTTCAGGTAAATATGATCTAGCATGTAATAAGATTCCTTGAGAAAAATTATATTTCCTTAAAATTCTAAATGTCTCAAATCAAATTTCCTATTGCTAGCACTGGAAAAAGCCTTAGTGATATCATATGATGTAACATGCAATTACACGAGATATGTTAAAGTAATTGTATGGCCCTCATGGTTAGGAGTTAGCTAATACCTGGCGTGGTCGAGGGCTGACAGCATGCCGCTGTGGGTCCAGGGGTAGTTGGGGGGATGAAGCTCCAGGTCTGAAGCCTTAACCGACTCCTGCAGCATCAGAGCCAGTCCGGCCCCTCCAGTTGTCAACACACCCAATGTTGTCAGGGCCACCTTCTTTGACCTGGGTAGACTGGCAAACGACATGTTGGCCTGTTGAGGAAGAGAGTTGACATAGAATGAATGTAGCTAACAAACTGAATGTAGATAACAAACTGACATTTGTTATCCATTTGCTCATTTGAGGTATTCGTCGCCATACTTTTTGCCTTAGCCAAAATAACCATAATATTGTGGTCAATCTTTGTTGGTTCATGAGATCACTGAATATGCGTCCCATGTCAAGGCAAAGGCATACAACTAAGCACTTATGAAACTGCCCTTTATCCATCCTTGGTTTCACAACAGATACCAAAGGAGTCCGCCTTCTAGCATCACTGAGGACTGGGGTAGGCAAACAGCAACATAGATAGCATAGCTAGTGATTAATGAAGTTGCATGAAGTCAGTAGGATATCAATTTGCTATACTGGCTGGCATCAAATACCTTTCACAAGTATAATGATAACCACACATGAAACACCGAGAAACAAGCTCACGTAGTTAGGAGGACGTTTCCCAGTTTGCAGCCTCATAAAATACTGACTAATGTTAGCAAGTCTCGAATCAATTGTTTTCAAACTGGCTATCTAGCTACCGAACAACGTTAGCTATGGAAAATTCAAACTACCTCTGCTCTGGCTCAGTTAAAATCTCATAATGCTGGCTACCTGGGTCTTCCTTTCTAGCTTGCTAGGTAACTAATACTATAGTGTAGGGATGTAACAATTCACATCGGTCCCTGATTCAAATGTATTAGATACAAGTGCATCAGTCAGCAGACCCCAAACCGATCCAAACGTAGCATGCATTGGTCAGAAAAATCCATTCAAACGTTACAAATCGCCAGTTCACACAAAAAAAGTTTGCTCATATTATAATCTTTCTACCTTACGAAAATACCTCATTTTGTGACAACCGATGCTTTCTCTCCGTCAGTGTCGAACTGCATGTAACTGTGTTGAGTCATTGATCTAAAAGTCATTTTGGATGCCGATCAACCACAGGCAACATCAGTAGCCTGGTCAAACTGCGCACTGACCAACGCGAGGTAGACGGCCTGTTCCTGATCTTGTACATCTACGTGGCACCTTCAGCATTCAAACCCCAAAAAGTCTTGTGTGATATTAAGCTTTAGTTGAGTAACAACCGATGTACTGTTGACTAACCCCATTTCGTACAAATTTGCGCAACCGCTGCATTCAAACGAGGCTGCAATAAAAACGAATGGGACTGTAGCGACTGTGTTAGCATCAAAATCTGAGGTGTGAACTACGTTTATATTCAAGCATTGATTAACATGGTAATGGCCCGATAATATTGGGAAAAAACTGACCCTTCGGCAGACATTTCTTAGCGGATATTCAATTCGCAATGATTGTACTATGGGGCGTTTCAAGCCCCGAAGTGAGCATAATTGTACACTCGCAAACTCGATCAAAAACGAGGGCTGAGGGGCTTACGTTGCAAACTTCTCGTTTGGCTAATCGTTTGGACCGACGTCCAAGATGGTGACGGGGATTCCCCCAAGGGCATAAAGCGAGGGTGTCTTGAGTTTGAAACGCAGCACTAGTCAATTGTACTGAATGCATTCATTTTTTGCGTCATCACGACTCTCAAAAGCCGCCGTTTACTTCTCAAAATCAAATCTAATTTTATTGGTCACATACACATGGTTAGCAGATGTTATTGCCAGTGTAGCGAAATGCTTGTGCTTCTAGTTCCGACAGTGCAGTAATATCTAACATGTAATCTAACAATTCCACAACTACCTAATACACACATCTAAGTAAAAGAATGGAATAAGAATATATACATAAATATATGGATGAGCAATGACAGAGGGAAGATGCAATAGATGGTATAAAATACAGTATATACATATGAGATGAGTAATGAAAGATATGTAAACATTAAAGTGACTAGTGATCCATTTATTAAAGTGGCCAATGATTTCAAGTCTGTAAGTAGGCAGCAGCCTCTGTGTGTGAGTGATGGCTGTTTAACAGTCTGCTGGCCTTGAGATTGAAAAACAGCTTCTGTCTCTCGGTCCCAGCTTTGATGCACCTGTACTGACCTCACCTTCTGGATGGTAGCAGGGTGAACAGGCAGTGGCTTGGGTGGTTGTTGTCCTTTATGATCTTTTTGGCCTTCCCGTGACGTCGGGTGCTGTAGGTGTCCTGGAGGGCAGGTAGTTTGCCCTCGGTGATGCGTTGTGCAGACCACACCACCCTCTGGAGAGCCTTGCAGTTGTGGGCAGTACAGTTGCCATAACAGGCGGTGATACAGCCCGACAGGGTGCTCTCAATTGTGCATCTGCAAAAGTTTGTGAGGGTTTTAGGCGACAAATTGAAGTGGGTCTAGGCTGACAGGTACGGTGGAGGTGATATGATCCTTGACTAGCCTCTCAAAGCACTTCATGATGACAGAAGTGAGCACTACGGGGCGATAGTCATTTAGTTCAGTTACCTTTGCCTCCTTGGGTACAGAAACAATGGTGGCCATCTTGAAGCATGTGGGGACAGCAGACTGGGATAGAGAGCGATTGAATATGTCTGTAAACACACCAGCCAGCTGGTCTGTGCATGCTCTGAGGACGCGGCTAGGGATGCCGTCTGGGCCAGCAGCCTTGCGAGGGTTAACACGTTTAAATGTCTTACATCAGCTACAGTGCAGGAGAGCCCACAGTCCTTGGTAGTGGGCCGCGTCGGTGTCACTATCCTCAAAGCGAGCAAAGAAGGTGTTTAGTTTGTCTGGTAGCAAGACGGTGTCCATGACGTGGCTGGTTTTCTTATTGTAGTCCGTGATTGTCTGTAGACCCTGCCACATACGTCTCGTGTCTGAGCCGTTGAATTGCGACTCCACTGTCTCTGTACTGACATTTTGCTTGTTTGCCTTGCGGAGGGAATAACTACACTGTTTGTATCTGGCCATAATCCCAGTCACCATGTCATGGTTAAATGCGGTGGTTCGCACTTTCAGTTTTGTGCAAATGCCGCCATCTATCCATGGTTTCTTTGTTAGGGTAGGTTTTAATAGTCACAGAGGGTACAACATCTCCCATGCACTTCCTTATTAACTCACTCACCGAATCAGCGTATACGTCGACATTATTCTCTGAGGCTACCCGGAACATGTCCCAGTCCGCGTGATCAAAACAATCTTGGAGCGTGGATTCCGATTGGTCAGACCAGCATTGAATAGTTCTTAACATGGGTACATCCTGTTTGAGTTTCTGACTATAGGAAGGGAGGAGCAAAATGGAGTCGTGGTCAGTTTTGCCAAAAGGAGGGCGGGCCTTGTATGCATTGCAGAAGTTAAAGTAGCAGTGATCCAGAGTTTTGCCACCACGAGTACTACAGTCAATATGCTGATAGAATTTAGGCAGCCTTGTTCTCAAATTTGCTTTGTTAAAATCCCCAGCTACAATAAATGCAGCCTCAGGATATATGGTTTCCAGTTTTCATAAAATCCAGTGAAGTTCCTTGAGGGCCGTCGTGGTATCGGCTTGAGGGGGATATACACGGCTGTGACAGTAACCGAGGAGAATTCCCTTGGGAGATAATACGGTCGGCATTTGATTGTGAGGAATTCTAGGTCAAGTGAACAAAGGGACTTGAGTTCCTGTATGTTGTTATAATTACACCATGAGTCGTTAATCATGAAACATACACCCCCGCCCTTCTTCTTCCCAGAGAGATCATTATTCCTTTCGGCGCGACGTACAAAGAATCCAGGTGGCTGTATCGACTCTGACAGCATATCCCGAGAGAGCCATGTTTCCATGGAAAAGATTGTTACAATCCCTGATGTCTCTCTGGAAAGCAACCCGTGCCCTAATTTCTTCTACCTTGTTATCTAGTCTGGACATTAGCGAGTAATATACTCTGAAGCGGTGGGTGGTGTGCACGCCTCCGAAGTTTGACCAGAAGACCGGAGATAACTTTAGCCCCGCCCTAAAAAACAGTTTCAAATTCAACACAAACCTTCAAATAGGTATATAATGACACATTATATAAACTCTTTATAGTGTTTTATTTACATTTTTGCAGTGATAAGCTAGACAGATAAGGTGAAAAAAGCAGTTTGCACACAAGGCTTATTCCTATCCCGCAGTAGGTGTCGCTTCTCCACCCGCCATTTTTAAAAAGACCCGACAGAGCTCATTGCCTTCTTCAATCATGCAGACGGCAACATGAAGGTCTTGTCATTGATTTTGCTGGAAAGGGAAGAAATTCAGCTTTACAATGGTATTCATATTAGTTAACCTGAAAGTATTATGTTTTTTGGGATGTTAAAATAAGGTAAATTGTACATTACAGCGCAGTGTACAAAAGAGCGTTAGCTAATTATAATTTGCTATGTTATTTTCATCTATGCCCTGTTAAATTGTGTTTTACCGGAATAAAAGTAAGCTAGTGCTACCGGAAACAAATCTGGCTATGCATGCAGCACAGAGCATACAATAGATTTGATTTTGATTGTTCAGGTTCACCATCAGTAATAGTTTTGGTAGTTTTGCTTTAAACAATCAGTGTATTTCATAATCAACAACTTTAGCATTTTAGCAATTTTTAGGTTAGCTTGTTAGCTAACCCTTCAAGTTAATCCTTAACCTAACTCCTAAACTTAACCCCTAGCCCAGCTAACGTTAGCCACCTAGCTAGAATTCATAGTAATTTTAATTTGTAACATATCATATGAAATGGGTGATGGACACAAATAAATTCATACCCGTGCTTGACCTGGACTGAAATAGTACTGTTTATATTTAGGTGCAGGACCTCCACAATGCTTTTGAGCTAATATTCAATAAGAGGAACAGGAGATCAAGCTGTAGAACGTGTGGTGCCGGTGTTGTGCCGACCCCCCCCCCCTTTCGCGTGAACGCGTACGCACTCAATTCTTCCTTGCTGCGACTTGCTTGCTAGTTGAGATTTCTGATTACGTTTTGCTGCGTTTCATTTTACATGTCGGTTTGATCGCACGGGAGGCACTAGTAATGTCTGCAATTTTCAGTTTGGCTATTTGTTCATGTGTATTAGTCCATAAATAAATCACCCCTAAAAAAATAAAATGAAACACAGCCTAATGTGATCAGAAATCTCAACTAGCAAGCAAGTCGAAGCAATGAAGAATTGAGTGCGTGCGCGTTCACGCGAAGGGGGGGGATTCTGGCAGGGGGGAACTTTTCGGCACAACACCGGTAACGTAAACTCACCCCATTCCGTACAAATGTGCGCAACCGCAACATTCAAACGAGGCTACAAAGAAAACTAATGGGACTGTAGCGACTGTGTTGACTTCAAAATCTGGGGTGTGAACTACGTTTCTATTCAAGCGTAGATCAACATGGTAATGGCTCTATAGTATTGGAGAACAGTTGAAAAAACTGACCCGCCTTTACATCGTGACGTATCATGCCATAACATACAGCACACATAAAGCAACTATTTCTGTCATACAATCTCTCTCCACCAGGTGTAGCACTTCTCTCTACCATTTAAAAACAAGAAATGGACAATGACAGGGGTAAGGGGGATACCTAGTCATTTTTTGCTTCATCACTGCAAGCAGTCATGACTCTCAAAAGCCACTGTTTACTTCTGAAGATCGCTTTAGCACCGCCCTAAAAACCTGATTCAAATTCGACACAAACCTTCAAATAGGTATGTAATGACACATTATATAAACTCCTTAGTGTTTTATTTACATTTTAGAGGCGATAAGTTGGTCAGATCGAGAGAGAAAAAAGCCATTTCCCCACACGACATCTCTCCTTCTCACTATCACGCATTAGTTTCGCTCACCCACCCACCATTTAAAAAAAAAAAGACCAGACGGAGCTCATTTCCTTCTTGAATCATGCAGAAACGGGCAGCGTGGAGGTCTCGTCAATGATTTTGTTAGAAAGGGGAGAAATTGTGCTTTACAATGGTATTGACATTACAGTTGATCTGGAAGTATTACATTTTTTGGGCGCTAAAATAAGGTCAATTGTACGGACCAAGGCGATGCACAAGAGTGAGTTAGTTTACGTTACTCAGCTCAGGTGAGCTCCCGTCCAAGTCAAGTACTGATTACACACCATACTAAATGGATGTCCCGGATTTATGTACAGAGTAATACGAAATGCTATGAGACCAGGTTGGTGATACCGGCATCGGCACACTGCTTTGATTTTAAAGTAAACTGCTTTTCGATTTCAACACATGCTCCGGTATCAAACGTAACATCACTATTATCAACCATCCATCACGTCAAATATAGCAACGTTCGTTCGCACACTGAGTTGCACTTTAACATGTAGCTATCAACCTCACACTGGGTAACGTAATCATTGGTCGAGTGACCTTGTCTGTGTAAGCTAGCTACCCGGCTAGCTGTCAGGGTGGCTTTGAACGTTTTAAAAATTTTTTTTTTTTTATATATTTTTTTTTAGAAACGAACAAACTCCAAAACAGCATAAACATGTTAGCATACCCGAGGAGCCTTGATCATTTTTGGCGTGCATAGGAAGGCTCGTCCAGTCCCCGATAGTACGACCACTCGTAGTGCCGCCATCTTTTTGTCGTCTGATGCCTCGAAAGACAGCGGAACGCGGCTGAATCCACTGCCCCTCCCCTTCCCTACAGAAAATTACACAAGATGTGTTTATACAACCTTGCCTTGCTTTAAGTGTTTGACAGCCGATTTTGTGTCATGTGTATCGACAATGTCTACATAATCATGTTTTATTGTTCGAACGAATGAAATATAGCGAATATCAGACGTTATTTGAAGTTAATTCATAAAAAGTTTTGAAGGCCATAATAAAAACGGCGACACCTATTGGTCGGGGGACTTTAAGATGACATAACTGTGTTTAACTGTTTAATTCTTCTTGAAATTATTGAATAGTCTTATTTGGTCATACAGCCAGAAGTTGCAAGAGATGGCAGCATTGGTTTGTAAGCTTGTAGATAGCAGTGTAGTGTGTTCGTGCAGCAGCTGTCCTACAATAACCCTCTGCCCTGGAGAGTGCAGGGCCTACTTTCCCCTCCCAAAAAATCTAACATGCAGCCCATGACTGTCATATTTGTAAATAAAAGGTACACTGGTATAATCATATGAAAATATTTGTTTTTGCATGTTTCAAGCATGCTGTAGGTAACATATTGGGTCGACCTGAATAGTGAGATAGACCAGTAGATGGAGTCAAAGCCCCATAAAATCAGCTGTCTGGTAAAATTTTGTCAACAGTGTGCAAAATGGCAATGATTTGTCATTCTGCTTTACAAGAGCTGTAATGTCCTTCCAGCAGTAGCGGTGCCTGGGTAAAAACACTGGGGAAGCCAAGCCCCCCCCCCCATATTACAACCTACACTGTGTGTGTTGTCATAATTGCGTTGTTTGCTGTTAATTCATATGCCTTGTGAATGTGATCTAAAGGCTGAGACAATAAGAAGATAGTGGCAGAATAAATTCAACCACACCTTTGTTTTATCACAAAACCAGATAGCAACCTCTGTCCGGTGATGTCCTTGACGCATATTGCATATCACAGACAGTTACATGACCTACAGCATGGTTAAGCAAGTTAATGTTTCCGACATTTTCGGACAACTACATAACTATTGATTTATAACCATAGAGCGTTACCGCAAGTCGCAAAGAAAACAGGAGCTGCCTCCACTAATCCAGCACCATTTCAACTTCAACATTTCAACATCATCAAATCACCTCTGCTTAGTCTAACACAGTGACAACTAAAAGATACCAACATTTTTTTTGTCCAATCAACATAAGCTAAATATGATGTGGCTGTCCATGGTTCTGATTTCTGTTTGAACGCATGTACACGCGCACTTTTATTTTTTGTTGTCCTAGGCTACCTGGCTAAAATGCTTCCTCGCTAGCCTAACTTCCATTCATGGACAACATTAGCTAGTTAATATTAGCCTTCTACATCTAGCTACTGTACATATTGAATTTCTATCCTCTCAGGCCAGTGTATGAATTAATGGTTGAATCGCTGTTATAATCATTGGCCAATACGGAGAATTAAGTCAAACCACAAGTCCAAATCCCTATCTCCATCCATGGCTAATTTAGGAAAGGGACTATTTTTGCTAGCTAGCTAGCCACCGGAGAACAACCACACAACGAGATGCAACAATTCAAGTTGTTTCTGTGAAGGACGTGTGCTCTTAAAGAGATTTGATAGGAGAGATGCCAAATCTAAGTTGGCTTCTCTTGACACTTATTCTTTTCCGCCACCATTCACAGTTGAGCTCGCTCAGTTTAGCTCAATGCTGATTGGCTAACTTCTTATACTTTTATACTTTTTTGTCAAGGGAGGCCAAATGCTCGCTGGCTTCCCTTGCATTCAATGCTACTGGCGGCAACAATGTCATACTCGTTTGGACCAGACCGTATCAGATAGATGACCTACACATAGAGAGACAGAGGGGCGCTGTTTCACTCGTTTGGATGCGTTCTCCTCTGAGATACATTCAGCCTCTTGCGAATTGAATGAAAATTATGAAACCCAGAGCGAAGCCTTGCTTCCATTGAATACACACCACTGCCTTCCATGAAGGGTATTTTTACATTTTGAGTAATTTAGCAGACACTGGTGCTGAGCGATTAACCAACATTTTGTGTAGTTTTTTCGGTTAAATTACTTTAATTGTATTTAGTTTTTTTTTTTTGTGAGCCCAACACACCATTTCTCTACAGAGAAATAAACACAAAAAAACTATGTGGGACGCTGGGCTGAAGGGAGTTGTAGTTTTCATTAAGCAAATATTCAACCTAGTTCAGGGCAGAAACGTGGTAATTAACTACAATGGAAGAGATGGAGGCTCGCACACTGTAAAAAAAAAAAGAATACATCCAATACTGAGGCTTGAATGCAAAATAAAGATGTTAAATCTATGATTCAGTACCTAGTACAATAGAATGCATGATCTATATTTTATACAAAATATACAAAATCAGACAGAGAAATATCATAAATTATTGCTTTTACATATGCCATTTGAACATTTCCTCAGAATAAATAACACAGGATTGTAAGAGTATAGAGCTAGAGATACCACCAGATGGGGGTATTGAACACCAGTGGGAGGCAAAATACCAGTTACAGAAAACACTTCAATAACAATTCTTCATTGTTACGCGAAAGTTATATCTGCTGTATAGCACAGAAGGACATGGAGGAGACGGGTTGACCAGACTCTGAGAAGTTACGTGCAATAGGGGATTTAGGGTAATTTCTCCTTGCAGCACTCTTGTGTTCTATAATACCTGTTCTTATCTGTCTACTGGTTTTGCGCACGTATTGCTTATTGCATGGGCAAGGGATAAGGTATATGATGTTAGAAGAGCTGCATGTAAAGAACTGTTTGATAGTATATTGTTTGCCAGTGGCAGAGCTGCTCAATTCTCAAACTTTTTTTTACAGGAATCCCTACATGTCGCACAACTACGGCAGGGGTAGAAGCCAGTCACCTCATCCAGTCTTCCATCATTTATTTACAGGGGGACATGAGTGTCAGCCCAAACAATGAAGTCCCTGACATTCCTGGCACTGTAGTGTGAAAAGAGAGCAGGGTCAGAGACAAACTTTTGGCAAGCAGGATCAGCCATGAGCACATTCCAATGTTTCTAAATCGCTCCATTGATGTCATCACTCAAAGGAGAATATGTAGTGGAACAGACACATGAATGTTTAAAAAATAACTTGTATCCCTTCTGGTTGAAGTCTCATCAATGGTACGTACTCTACCAAGAGTATCATCAAGCCTCAAACGGTCTATACATTTTCATAGCCTAATTTTCAAAGTCTGTTTTACCAGTAATGTGCTTCAGTCTCAGAAATTGTGTGTACGGTAATCCCTCCTTCAGAAATGTGGGATGCGCACTAGAGACATGTAGTATACTGTTCTTGTCTGTAGGCTTTGTATACAAGGTAGTGGACAAGGACCCTACTATTCTATTGTACTAGGTACTGATTCATGTGTGTTCTTGCTTGATCATGTGATATATGCAATTATCCTAGAAATAGAAGCCAGGTGTGTGTGCCAACGATTCACACTGATGATGGCCTGAGGCCGAAACATTTCTGTTTTGTTTTCACCTTTCATTTATGCACTGATTTATTTTTGGGGCACCATGATATTTTAATAAACATATTTATTTTGCATTCAATTCAGTTTTTTATGTTCAGGCAGGTGGATAAACTTTTGCTCGTGTTATGCTAGGTTAGATACACAGAGAAGAATGTGCACAACACAATGACGAGAGAGAGGGACCGTTCATGAAAGTATGCCTTGTCTTCTTTGAATAACTAGTAAAATAATTTTGTCAGACAGCTCTGCAGCTAGCCTAGCTAAATATAATGACAAAAGACAGAACAGTATTGGGAGTACAGAGATAACGTTGTTTGGCTGCTATTGTCTGAGCAGAGATGAGGACTTTAAAAAAAGTAAAGGCATCAAATAAAAAATAAGTAATATACACAACTGAAATATTGTATTATTTGATTGTAATTTCCTATTTTTCTATTGATGTCTACCCAATGTGGACCTGACAGAGACAATGGAATATTTAAAGTATTTTGGCAATTTTAATGTTCACTATTTTTGGCTTTGGAATTTCCATTAAAAAGCAAAACAATTATTAGAATTTTTATTTTACCTTTATTTAACTAGGCAAGTCAGTTAAGAACAAATTCTTATTTTCAATGACTGCCTAGGAACAGTGGGTTAACTGCCTTGGTCAGGGGCAGAACAACAGATTTTTACCTTGTCAGCTCGGGGATTCGATCTTGCAACCTTTCGGTTACTAGTCCAACGCTCTAACCACTAGGCTACCTGTTATTTCATAATGCATTTAATGAAAGATTTTTTTTTTCTCCAAAACCTTGATTATTTCTTCCATAATCGAACCAAAACCAAACCGACCCAGAAAATAACTAATTGCTCAGCACTAGCAGATACTGTTATCCAGAGCGATTTACAGTAGTACAATTAATTATGTCTTAATTTCTTGTATTTAAATTTGTTTTACTTTGGGATTATGTGTGCATTTTTATTGTATTGCAAGATATTGCTGCATTGTTGCGTCTAGAAACATAAGCATTTCGCTGTACCTGCGATAACGTCTGCAAAACTGTATACGCGACCAATACACTTTGATTTGATTCATTTTAAGAAAGCTAGGTGAGACAAAAACATATCACCATTTTTATGAATGTGAAATGACGAATACCCGAAGAGCATCATGCTGAGTAAAGTAATTGAAAACTATAGGTAGAAATTGAGACACCTGTCTTCCCATCCAGTGTCTGCTACTAGAAAGGTTGATCCAAAATAATGTATATATTTTCTCTAACCACTTTCAGATCGGGGTCAACATATTGTCTGCTGAAAACTGCATCGCCTCTCCATATCTGTATGGAAGGGTCAAACACAAAACATGATATAGGTAATATAATTCTACATATGTGAAAACGGCGCAATTCTACATTCTGTAGTCAAAAAGAAAAGGTCCCACTTGATGATGTCATCAAGAGCAAAAACAGTGATTTTCAAAATGTGCTAAAAAAAAAATCAGTCAGGGTGAGGGCATTTTCCTGCTTTCTCAATCAACGTGAACGTCGTAGACTTTGCATATCAATGTTTTTCTTTTGATGACATTATCATTCAATAATCTTTTTAAATAGAATCCAAATTAAGAATATGAATAGTAAACAGGTTTGGCATTTTTATGTGTCCCCTGGTACACTACAAAAGTAAATGGACACCTGCTCGTCGAACATCTCATTCCAAAATCATGGGCATTAATATGGAGTTGGTCCCCCCTTTGCTGCTATAACAGCCTCCACTTTTCTGGGATGGCTTTCCACTAGATGTTTCAACATTGCTGCGGGGACTTGCTTCCATTCAGCCACAAGAACATTAGTGATGTCGGGCACTGATGTTGGGCGGTTAGGCCTTGCTCGCAGACGGCGTTCCAATTCATTCAATTCATGTTCAATGGGGTTGAGGTCAGGGCTCTGTGCAGGCCAGTCAAGTTCTTCCACACCGATCTTGACAAACCATTTCTGTATGGACCTCGCTTTGTGCATGGTTGCATTGTCATGCTGAAACAGGAAAGGGCCTTCCTCAAACGGTTGCCACAAAGTTGGAAGCACAGAATCGCCTAGAATGTCATTGTATACTGTAGCGTTAAGATTTCACTTCACTGGAACTAAGGGGCCTAGCCCGAACCATGAAAAATCCCCCCAGACTTTACAGTTAGCACTATGAATTCAGGCAGGTAGCGTTCTTCTGGCATCGGCCAAATCCAGATTCGTCCGTTGGACTGCCAGATGGTGAAGCGTGATTCATCACTCCAGAGAATGCATTCCCACTGCTCCAGAGTCCAATGGCGGCGAGTTTTACACCACTCCAGCCGACGCTTGGCATTGCACATGGTGATCTTGGGCTTGTGTGCAGCTGCTCGGCCATGGAAACACATTTCATGAAGCTCCCGACAAACAGTTATTGTGCTGACATTGCTTCCAGAGGCAGTTTGGAACTCAGTAGTGAGTATTGCAACCGAGGACAGAATATTTTTACGTACTACACGCATCGGCACTCGGCGGTCCTGTTCTGTGAGCTTGTGTGGCCACTTTGCAGCTGAGCCTGAGCCATTGTTGTTCCTAGACTTTTCCACTTCACAATAACAGCACTTACAGTTGATTGGTGCAGCTCTAGTAGGGCAGAAATTTGCAGAACTGACTTGTTGGAAAGGTGGCATCCTATGACAGTGCCACATTGAAAGTCATTGAGCTATTCAGTAAGGACATTCTACTGCCAATGTTTGTCTATGGAGATCACAAGCTGCGTGGTCGATTTTATACACCTGTCAGCAGTGGCAATTTTAGCATGTAAATCTTGAGGGATGCATGCCAGCAAAGCCACTACACAACACAACACTAAACAATACATTAATTGCACTATAACGGTGACAAACGGTGCCTACAAACTGTTAGGGCCTACATAAAGCTGTCCCAACAGCAGAGTCCCAATAGCAGTTCCAACACCTTACCACTACTACACCTGGCTATCAGCGGAGCCTTGTCTAGCAGCGAAACAGTTAATTCAGCCTCATTTTCTGCCTTAAAAAAAACATAGCTGATATTGCTGACTTGCTTAAACAAATTTGGTTTCTCCCGACAATTGAGATGTACAAACTATGGCATAAGGGGACGACAAGCAGATAAGAGGCAATCTGTAATTTAGATTAAGACATTAATGAGCGCGCTAACTATTTGTTCAGCACTTTTGAAATGTACAGCGACAGAATTCAGAACATGGGCCGTTCTTACAGTATTCTCCCTGTACACCAAGTTAGCACCATAGGATAAATAAAGGGGGCATATATGCAAACAATGAAAGCTCTTACACTATTCAATGATTACATTTCCCTAAAACAGGTTACTGAATAGGCTACATGTGCACCACCAAGTCAGAACAGTAGGTAAAATTAAGAGGGGAAAATAGACCAAATTATTAGGGTGAGGCATACAGGCTACTAACAGCTTACTACACAACATACACTTACTACTGCTTTCTTAGCTAGAGAATACATATCTCCCTGGCATATTACATCATTTATGCAGCAGCATACGATAGATTTTTGGACTCACCTTGTTGTGCTGTGCACACATGAACAGGAAGGTGGTGCGGTGGTCCTTCGTGGGGGAAATTTTGTCATCAAACTTTGTCATGAAAGTCTGGCATTCTCTGGATTTATGGAGTTCAAGACAACTGGGAACTCTGAAAAAAACGATGTCAAATTATGATGACATCAGTGATCTTCAGGTCGTAGCTCTAGAAAGAGGCCCGGGTTCACGACTTACAATTCCGAGTTGGAAGGCCGTTCAAAACGTATTTTCCCAGTTGAAGCACGTTTTTCCTGAGTTCTCAGTTGTCTTGAACTCACTGAATTCAGATTTCCCAGTTCCTAGTTAACAGTTGTTTTGAGCACAGCAGAAATCATACTTGGGACCACACATCCACTCCACTGAATAGCAGGCTAGTGATTGCGTTTCACTGCTTGCAGTTAACCACTAATTCATTCCAAACCACTCATTGTTGAATTTGAGATTTCCAACTTGTTGTGTAATGTTTATGTCCAATGAGCACCGATACGTTTTATCTATAATTTCTCTTCATTATTTATCTTCAAATTACAAGCATTAAAAAGTATTTGCCAGTAGATTGTCGACTTGATTCATGATGATGACTACTAGCTTGCTAGCTAAGATTTTGAAAGTATGATGTTGATCAGTCCAATCAAAGCTCCTGTAGATATAACGTGATTTGATGTCATTTTATCTGTGGCCAATGACCATGGATGGGCACTTTCAGAGTTCCCAGT
Source organism: Salvelinus namaycush (assembly GCF_016432855.1). NCBI lineage: Eukaryota > Metazoa > Chordata > Actinopteri > Salmoniformes > Salmonidae > Salvelinus > Salvelinus namaycush. The sequence goes on along the minus strand of NC_052308.1, from coordinate 53,818,309 downwards.
TGTCTTGGATGGGCACTTCTAATGTAACTATGGTAGCACCCAAGGGGCTTGCATTTTGGGGCTCTACCCTTAGATTTGGTGGTGACGTAGTGTCCCCATGAGTGACAGAACACTGAGCCAATCACGGCACACCTAGTGAACATAACCCAGTCACGGCGCAACAATAGAACATTACCAACCCCTACGCTCCGTATTTTCCCACCACCACAGAAAGCACCGAGCTAGGCTGAAACACCTGCATTTTGTAGCTGCCATACTCAAGACATCAAAAAAGAGACCATGTTTGTATGCAGCTTTATTAACTCAATGATTTTTAAACATGTTTTTACATTGTTTGCAAACTGATATGTGACACCTATTAATGCCAAAATAACATGCAAAACAGGCAACCCCAAAAAATGTGGGGCTCAATGTCGGGGTCTGCCCCACCTACCCTGAATGACAGGTCGCCACTGCCTGTCAGCAACGGGTGTGACTGAAAAAGCCAAATCCACTCATTTGAAGGGGTGTCCACATACACTATCAGTCAATGTTTGGACACACCTACTAATTAAAGGGTTTTTCTTTATTTTACTATTTTCTACATTGTAGAATAATAGTGAAGACATCAAAATCTACACACAATACCCCATAATGACAAAGTGATAACAGGATTTTAGAAATAATTGCAAATGTATTAAAAATAAACAGAAATACCTTATTAATATAAGTATTCAGACCCTTTGCTACCAGACTCGAAATTGAGCTCAGGTGCATCCTGTTTCCATTGATCATCCTTGAGATGTTTCTACAACTTGATCGTAGTTCACCTGTGGTAAATTCAATTGATTGGACACGATTTGGAAAGGCACACATCTATATGGTCCCACATTTGACAGTGCATGTCAGGGCAAAAACCAAGCCATGAGGTCGAAGGAACTGTTCGTAGATCTCTGAGATAGGATTGTGTCGAGGCACAAATCTGGGGAAGGGTACTAACACATTTCTGCAGCATTGAAGGTCCTCAAGAACAAAGTGGCCTCCATCACTCTTAAATGGAAGAAGTTTGGAACCAACAAGACTCTTCCTAGAGCTGACCGCCCGGCCAAACTGAGCAATCGGGGGAGAAGGGCCTTGGTCAGGGAGGTGACCAAGAATCCGATAGTCACTCTGACAGAGCTTCAGAGTTTCTCTGTGGAGATGGGAGAAACTTCCAGAAGGACCAACCATGCAGAACTCCACCAATCAGGCCTTTATGGTAGAGTGGTCAGACGGAAACCCCTCCTCAGTAAAAGGCACATGACAGACCGCTTGGAGTTTTCCAAAAGGCACCTAAAGGACTCTCAGACCATTAGAAACAAGATTCTCTGGTCAGATGAAACCAAGATTGAACTCTTTGGTCATGAATGCCAAGCTTTACGTCTGGAGGAAACCTGGCACCATCCGTACAGTGAAGCATGGTGGTGGCAGGCATGCTGTGTGGATGTTTTTCGGCGGCAGGGACTGGGAGACTAGTCAGGATCGAAGGAAATATGAACAGAGAAAAGTACAGAGATATTCTTGATGAAAACCTGCTCCAGCGCGCTCAGGACCTTAGACTGGGGCGAAGGTTCACCTTCCAACTATACAACGACCAGAAGCACACAGCCAAGACAACGCAGGAGCGGGTTCAGTGACAAGTCAGTGAATGTCCTTGAGTGGCCCAACCAGAGCCTGGACTTGAACCCATCGAACATCTCTGGAGAGACCTCAAAATAGCTGTTTTAGCAACGCTCCCCATCCAACCTGAAAGAGCTTGAGAGGATCTGCAGAGAAGAATGGGAGAAACTCCCCAAATACATGTGTGCCAAGCTTGTAGCGTCATACCCAAGAAGACTTGAGGCTGTAATCGCTGCCAAAGGTGCTTCAACAAAGTACTGAGTAAGGGTCTGAATACTTATGTAAATGTGTATTTCAGTCTTTTATGAGGGGGAAAAAACATTTTAGAATAAGGCTGTAACGTAACAAAATGTGAAAAAAGTCAAGCGGTCTGAATTCTTTCAGAATGCACCATATAGTGTAGTCTTATAAATCGGAGGAAAATACAAATACAAGCTATACTTATGACATATTTTCTTTCATAGTGTAAATATGTACAAGCGCTCACAAAGAACAAACAGAATGCTTTATCAGTCAGATGCTTGTTTGTTCCAATAAAACCAATGTCAGGAATGCATTGAACGGTCTAAATAAAACACGCAACCCCTGTATTTGTGTTTGGGTTCCATGTTTTTTAAAATTATACATTTACAGATGGTGTGTAGAGGAAGGTGGAAACGCAAGAGCAGGAGAAGGGAAGCAGAGCACAACCATAAGAGGCTTCCACTGTTCACAAGAGCTACTTCTCTGTGAAGTATGAGGTGAGGCTCTCGATGCGCTGGATTCCTCTTTATGTCCTCTTTGTGGTCACCACTTGGCGAGCCTTTAAACAAGAAAAGGTACATAAAAAAAAAACATCCATACTAACTGGATATTCCAGCTACTCTAAATAATAGATTCATAAGAAATACAAAACAGAGTAGGATATTATGAGTGTTACAGTTGTATGAAAAAGTTTGGGCACCCCTCTGAGGCTGCATAATAATTTACTCTGTCGTCACAGAAAATGATCACAGTGGCATGCCATTCATTTTCTAATAAAAGCTGAGTACTGGGGTATTGTCCAGACAAAGATTTTTAGTGTAGCAATAATAAGTTGTATGAAATTAAATCAGATGTGAAAAATAGGCTATGCAAAAATGTGGGCACCCTTGTCATTCTGTTGATTTGAATACCTGTAACTACTTAGCACTGATTAATTGGAACACACAATTGGTTTGGTGAGCTCATTAAGCCTTGAACTTCATAGACAAGTGCATCCAATCATGAGAAAAGGTATTTAAGGTGGCCAATTGCAAGTTGTTGTTCTCTTTGACTCTCCTCTGAAGAGTGGCAACATGGCGGCCTCAAAACAACTCTCAAATGACCTGAAAACAAAGATTGTTCAACATTATGGTTTAGAGGAAGGCTACAAAAAGCTATCGCAGAGATTTAAGCTGTCAGTGTCCACTGTGAGGAACATAGTGAGGAAATGGAAGACCACAGGCACAGTTCTTGTTAAGGCCAGAAGTGGCAGGCCAAGTAAAATATCGGAGGCAAAGGCGAAGGATGGTGAGAACGGTCAAAAACAGCCCACAGACCACCTCCAAAGACCTACAACATCATCTTGCTGCAGATGGTGTCACTGTGCATCGTTCAACAATTCAGCGCACTTTGCACAAGGAGAAGCTGTATGGGAGAGTGATGCGGAAGAAGCCTTTTCTGCACACACGCCACAAACAGAGTCGCTTGAGGTATGCAAACGCACATTTGGACAAGCCAGCTTCATTTTGGAATAAGGTGCTGTGGACTGATGAAACAAAGATTTAGTTATTTGGTCATAACCAGGGAAGTTATGCATGGCGGCAAAAGAACACAGCGTTCCAAGAAAAACACTTGCTACCCACAGTAAAATTTGGTGGGGGTTCCATCATGCTGTGGGGCTGTGTGGCCAGTGCTGGTACTGGGAATCTTGTTAAAGTTGAGGGTCGCATGGATTCCACTCAATATCAGCAGAATCTTTAGGAATAATGTTGAAGAATCAGTCACAACGTTGAAGTTACGCCGGTGCTGGATATTTCAACAAGACAACGACCCAAAACACTGCTCAAAATCTACCCGGGCATTTATGCAGAGGAACAAGTACAATGTTCTGGAATGGCCATCCCAGTCCCCAGACCTGAATATCATTGAGAATCTGTGGGATGATTTGAAGCGGGCTGTGCATGCTTAGCAACCATCAAACCTAACTGAACTGGAGATGTTTTGTAAGGAGGAATGGTCCAAAATACCTTAATCCAGAATCCAGACACTCATTAGAGGCTATGGGAAGCGTCTAGAGGCTGTTATTTTAACAAAAGGAGGCTCTACTAAATATTGATGTGATTTTTCTATTGGGGTGCCCAAGTTTATGCACCTGTCTAATTTTGTTTTGATGCATATTACACATTTTCTGTTAATCCAATAAACCTCATTTCACTACTGAAATATTACTGTGTCCATCAGTTATTTGATAGATCAAAATAACACCCAATTATTTATAAATGGAAATCATGGAAATTGTCAGGGGTGCCCAAACCTTTTCATACGACTGTACTTACAGGTTTCCTATTCTTCCTTCTAAAAGTTCTTCATGGGTCAATGTTTTGCTACTTGCTCTCTCACTTAAAAAATATATTCATATTCATAGATAACATGTTATGCATGACTATGTATTAGAAGTTGCAGATTGTCACTGCATGTACTATATGATGGAGGGGTGTAACGAAATATGGAATTCTTATAACTCTGTTAAATGGAACTCTTACACTGTTCATATTCTGTATTAATACAAATGAATCCACTAGTGGACACCCATGGCATTAGTTCCATGTAGGCCTATTCGATGAGGTGAAAGGTTCATAATGTTTCAGTTAGAAATGTAATCAGTAGAGCTGACAACATTACCAATTCTATTATAGCAGATATCCTCATCAAGTAATCATATACATTCTGCACAATACATTTCTATGTGAACGTGTTAAACATGTTTATCTAAGGGCTGTTCAATTTCAATGCAGGTAGAAATCCTGTCTAATTAGCTGGAGGAATGAACATTGTTACATCTCCATCAAGTGTACCTACTTCTACCACTGAAACTCTGGGCCAACAGAGCAACGCAGTACACATGCAACATACAGTAAGCCCACTGAAAATGTAAAGTGTTCCCATGGGAATGGGCCCATCCCAGCCTGATCACTACGACCAACACCGGGCTATGGGATCCGATCAATCAAAATGAGATCATGTTTATTGGCACTAGCAAATTAGGGATTGTTTCATATGGCTACTAGGTCCCAGTTAGGTGTATTGTATGAATATAAACTCAGCAAAAAAAGAAACGTCCTCACTGTCAACTGCGCTTATTTTCAGAAAACTGTGTGTACAAACTGTGTGTACATATTTGTATGAACATAAGAAGATTCAACAACTGAGACATAAACTGAACATGTTCCACAGACATGTGACTAACAGAAATGGAATAATGTGTCCCTGAACAAAGGGGGGGGGGGGGTCAAAATCAAAAGTATCAGTCAGTATCTGGTGTGACCACCAGCTGCATTAAGTACTGCAGTGCATCTCTTCTTTATGGACTGTACCAGATTTGCCAGTTCTTGCTGTGAGATGTTACCCCACTCTTCCACCAAGGCACCTGCAAGTTCCCGGACATTTCTGGGGTGAATGGCCCTAGCCCTCACCCTCCGATCCAACAGGTCCCAGACGTGCTCAATGGGATTGAGATCCGGGCTCTTTGCTGGCCAAGGCAGAACACTGACATTCCTGCATGACTATGTATTAGAATTTTCAGATTGTCACTGCATGTACTATATGAAGAAATCACACGCAGAACGAGCAGTATGGCTGGTGGCATTGTCATGCTGGAGGGTCATGTCAGTGTAACAGTTTAGCTTCTCTCCTCGCCCCTATCTGGGCTCGAACCAGGGACCCACTGCACACAACAACTGCCTCCCACAAAGCATCATTACCCATCGCTCCACAAAAGCCGAGGCAAGGGGAACAACTACTTCAAGGTCTCAGAGCGAGTGACGTCACCGATTGAAACGCTTTTAGCGTGCACCCCGCTAACTAGCTAGCCATTTCACATCGGTTACATCAGGATGAGCCTGCAGGAAGGGTACCACATGAGGGAGAAGGATGTCTTCCCTGTAACGCACAGCGTTGAGATTGCCTGAAATGACAACAAGCTCAGTCCGATGATGCTATAACACACCGCCTCAGACCATGACGGACCCTCCACCTCCAAATCAATCCCGCTCCAGAGTACTGGCCTCGGTGTAACGCTCATTCCTTCGACGATAAACGTGAATCCGACCATCACCCCTGGTGAGACAAAACCGTGACTCGTCATTGAAGAGCACTTTTTGCCAGTCCTGTCTGGTCCAGCGACGGTGGGTTTGTGCCCGTAGGCGACATTGTTGCCGGTGATGTCTGGTGAGGACCTGCCTCACAACAGGCCTACAAGCCCTCAGTCCAGCCTCTCTCAGCCTATTGCGGACAGTCTGAGCACTGATGGAGGGATTGTGCATTCCTGGTGTAACTCGGGCAGTTGTTGTTGCTATCCTGTACCCGTCCCGCATGTGTGATGTTCGGATGTACCGATCCTGTGCAGGTGTTGTTACATGGCCTGCCACTGCGAGGACGATCAGTTGCCAATCCTGTCTCCCTGTAGCGCTGTCTTTGGCATCTCACAGTACGGACATTGCAATTTATTGCCCTGGCCACATCTGCAGTCCTCATGCCTCCTTGCAGCATGCCTAAGGCACGTTCATGCAGATGAGTAGGAACCCTGGGCATCTTTCTTTTGGTGTTTTTCAGAGTCAGTAGAAAGGCCTCTTTAGTGTCCTAAGTTTTCATAACTGTGACCTTAATTGCCTACCATCTGTAAGCTGTTAGTGTCTTAACGACCGTTCCACAGGTGCATGTTCATTAATTGTTTATGGTTCATTGAACAAGCATGGGAAACAGTGTTTAAACTCTTTTCAATGAAGATCTGTGAAGTTATTTGGATTTTTACGAATTATCTTTGAAAGACAGGATCCTGAAAAAGGGCCGTTTCTTTTTTTGCTGAGTTTATATTGCCATGGACAGACTGAAACCGACTGATGATTAAATCAATCAGGCTCTGTGTGTAGTTAATCCGACCCTCTCTGCCTAGTCATCGCCATTTTACCTGCTGTTGCTGTGTTAGCTGACTAGCTGCTGTTATCTCACCTGTTGTTTTAGCTAGCTCTCCCAATCAAGACCTGGAATTACTTTATGCCTTACTGTATGTCTCTCTCAAATATCAATATGCCTTGTATACTGTTGTTCAGGCTAGTTATCATTGTTTTGGTTTGCAATGAAGCCCGTAGTTCCACTCCCCGTACCTCTGATACCTCCTTTGTCCCACCTCCCACACATGCGGTGACCTCACCCATTATGACCAGCATGTCCAGAGATACAACCTCTCTTATCATCACCCAGTGCCTGGGCTTGCCTCCGCTGTACCCGTGTCCCACCATACCCCTGTCTGCACATTATGCCCAGAATCTATTCTACCACGCCCATAAATCTGCTCCTTTTATTCCCTGTCCCCAACGCTCTAGGCGACCAGTTTTGATAGCCTTTAGCCGCACCCTCATCCTACTACTCCTCTGTTCCTCGGGTGATGTGGAGGTAAACCCAGGCCCTGCATGTCCCCAGGCACCCTCATTTGTTGACTTCTGTGATCGAAAAAGCCTTGGTTTCATGCATGTCAACATCAGAAGCCTCCTCCCTAAGATTGTTTTACTCACTGCTTTAGCACACTCTGCCAACCCTGATGTCCTTGCCGTGTCTGAATCCTGGCTTAGGAAGGCCACCAAAAATTCTGAGATTTCCATACCCAACTATAACACTTTCCGTCAAGATAAAACTGCCAAAGGGGGAGGAGTTGCAATCTACTGCAGAGATAGCCTGCAAAGTTCTGTCATACTTTCCAGGTCTATGCCCAAACAGTTCGAACTTCTAATTTTAAAAATTAATCTCTCCAGAAATAAGTCTCTCACTGTTGCCGCCTGCTACCGACCCCCCTCAGCTCCCAGCTGTGCCCTGGACACCATCTGTGAATTGATCGCCCCCCATCTAGCTTCAGAGTTTGTTCTGTTAGGTGACCTAAACTGGGATATGCTTAACACCCCGGCAGTCCTACAATCTAAGCTAGATGCCCTCAATCTCACACAAATCATCAAGGAACCCACCAGGTACAACCCTAAATCTGTAAACATGGGCACCCTAATAGACATTATCCTGACCAACTTGCCCTCCAAATACACCTCTGCTGTCTTCAATCAAGATCTCAGCGATCACTGCCTCATTGCCTGTATCCACTACGGGTCCGCGGTCAAACGACCACCCCTCATCACTGTCAAACGCTCCCTAAAACACTTCTGCGAGCAGGCCTTTCTAATCGACCTGGCCTGGGTACCCTGGAAGGATATTGACCTCATCCCGTCAGTTGAGGATGCCTGGTCATTCTTTAAAAGTTACTTCCTCACCATATTAGACAAGCATGCTCCGTTCAAAAAATGCAGAACTAAGAACAGATATAGCCCTTGGTTCACTCCAGACCTGACTGCCCTCGACCAGCACAAAAACATCCTGTGGCGAACTGCAATAGCATCGAAGAGTCCCCGCGATATGCAACTGTTCAGGGAAGTCAGGAACCAATACACGCAGTCAGTCAGGAAAGCAAAGGCCAGCTTTTTCAAGCAGAAATTTGCATCCTGTAGCTCTAACTCCCAAAAGTTCTGGGATACTGTAAAGTCCATGGAGAACAAGAGCACCTCCTCCCAGCTGCCCACTGCACTGAGGCTAGGTAACACGGTCACCACCGATAAATCCGTGATAATCGAAAACTTCAACAAGCATTTCTCAACGGCTGGCCATGCCTTCCTCCTGGCGACTCCAACCTTGTCCAACAGCTCCGCCCCCCCCGCTGCTACTCGCCCAAGCCTCCCCAGCTTCTCCTTTACCCAAATCCAGATAGCAGATGTTCTGAAAGAGCTGCAAAACCTGGACCCATACAAATCAGCTGGGCTTGACAATCTGGACCCCCTATTTCTGAAACTGTCCGCCGTCATTGTCGCACCCCCTATTACCAGCCTGTTCAACCTCTCCTTCGTATCATCTGAGATCCCCAAGGATTGGAAAGCTGCCGTGGTCATCCCCCTCTTCAAAGGGGGAGACACCCTGGACCCAAACTGTTACAGACCTATATCCATCCTGCCCTGCCTATCTAAGGTCTTCGAAAGCCAAGTCAACAAACAGATCACTGACCATCTTGAATCCCACCGTACCTTCTCCGCTGTGCAATCCGGTTTCCGAGCCGGTCACGGGTGCACCTCAGCCACGCTCAAGGTACTAAACGATATCATAACCGCCATCGATAAAAGACAGTACTGTGCAGCCGTCTTCATCGACCTGGCCAAGGCTTTCGACTCTGTCAATCACCATATTCTTATCGGCAGACTCAGTAGCCTCGGTTTTTCTAATGACTGCCGTGCCTGGTTCACCAACTACTTTGCAGACAGAGTTCAGTGTGTCAAATCGGAGGGCATGCTGTCCGGTCCTCTGGCAGTCTCTATGGGGGTACCACAGGGTTCAATTCTCGGGCCGACTCTTTTCTCTGTATATATCAATGATGTTGCTCTTGCTGCGGGCGATTCCCTGATCCACCTCTACGCAGACGACACCATTCTGTATACTTCTGGCCCTTCCTTGGACACTGTGCTATCTAACCTCCAAACGAGCTTCAATGCCATACAACACTCCTTCCGTGGCCTCCAACTGCTCTTAAACGCTAGTAAAACCAAATGCATGCTTTTCAACCGTTCGCTGCCTGCACCCGCACGCCCGACTAGCATCACCACCCTGGACGGTTCCGACCTAGAATATGTGGACATCTATAAGTACCTAGGTGTCTGGCTAGACTGCAAACTCTCCTTCCAGACTCATATCAAACATCTCCAATCCAAAATCAAATCTAGAGTCGGCTTTCTATTTCGCAACAAAGCCTCCTTCACTCACGCCGCCAAACTTACCCTAGTAAAACTGACTATCCTACCGATCCTCGACTTCGGCGATGTCATCTACAAAATAGCTTCCAATACTCTACTCAGCAAACTGGATGCAGTTTATCACAGTGCCATCCGTTTTGTTACTAAAGCACCTTATACGACCCACCACTGCGACCTGTATGCCCTAGTCGGCTGGCCCTCGCTACATGTTCGTCGTCAGACCCACTGGCTCCAGGTCATCTACAAGGCTATGCTAGGTAAAGTGCCGCCTTATCTCAGTTCACTGGTCACGATGGCTACACCCACCCGTAGCACGCGCTCCAGCAGGTGTATCTCACTGATCATCCCTAAAGCCAAAACCTCATTTGGCCGCCTTTCCTTCCAGTTCTCTGCTGCCTGCGACTGGAACGAATTGCAAAAATCTCTGAAGTTGGAGACTTTTATCACCCTCAACAACTTTAAACATTTGCTATCTGAGCAGCTAACCGATCGCTGCAGCTGTACATAGTCCATCGGTATATAGCCCACCCAATTTACCTACCTCATCCCCATACTGCTTTTATTTATTTACTTTTCTGCTCTTTTGCACACCAGTATCTCTACTTGCACATGATCATCTGATGATTTATCACTCCAGTGTTAATCTGCTAAATTGTAATTATTCGATTTATTGCCTACCTCCTCATGCCTTTTGCACACATTGTATATAGATTCTCTTTTTTTCTACCATGTTATTGACTTGTTTATTGTTTAAAACTTCTTGCCACTATAGGGGGTGCTGTTTTCGCATTAGCATAATTTCCTCTACAGATTAAACTGCCTCTTATTCAATTATTGCTCTTACTATATGCATATAATTAATACCATTGGATAGAAAACAATCTATAGTTTCTAAAACCGTTTCAATTTTGTCTCTGAGTTAAACAGAAGTCATTTGACAGCACTTTCCCTGACCAAGAAGAAGAATGCAAGATGTGTATGCTCGCTTCAACGCTCTGCCTATATATGGTCACGCCACCTATGACCCGAAACACACTTCATTCGTCTTCCTCTGGGTGTCAAGAGGACGTCAGAGGAGAAATTTTTTGTTTACCTTGTACTGACGTGAAATAAGACCTATTTCTTTGGCGTGACCGACAACTTCCGGTTCTCTGATTCGCGCTATTTGGAGGTGCGATTGTCTACTGTTTTGCTGCCGTTACGGATGAAAACTATCTCCGTCTCGAAGTTTGTTTGATACATGTGACCATATCATCTTAATGTATGTTTTTTCAATATAGTTTAATCAGATTATTTGAATTTTTTCGGGAGTTTTGCCGTGTTCCGTTCTGTGACTTTTTTTACTTTGGCCAGTCGACCAGTACATATGCTAAATAAAGAGGGAAAGTTGCCATTATGAATGGATTGAACGACTCATCAGGACTAAGGACACATTGATCAACATTCTGATGAAAGATCAGCAATAGTAAGACCCAATTTACGATGTTATTTCATATATCTGTCGTGCATGTGAACTGGTCGGGGGCGCCCAGCTGGTTCTGGCTGGCGTGGCTATGCTAATTTAGCGCTACATTTTGTTTTCGCTATAAAACATTTAATAAATCTGAAATATTGTTTGGATTCACCAGATGTTGGGCTTTCAATATCTGTACGCTGTGTATTTTTCTGAAATGTTTTAAGATAAGTAATTAGTTATATGACGTTGGTCTCTGTAATTGTTCTGGCTGCGTCAGCACTATTTCAGATTGCAGCTGCAATGTAGAACTGTGATTTATACCTGAAAAATGCACATTTTTCCAAAAAAAACTATGCTATACCATAAATATGTTATCAGACTGTCATCTTATGAAGTTCTTTCTTGGTTAGTGGCTATATATATTTTTATTTAGTCGAATTAGTGATAGCTACTGACGCAGGAAAAAACTGTTGGAGTAAAAAAATTGTGTCTTATGCTAACGTGGTTAGCTAATAGATTTACATATTGTGTCTTCCCTGTAAAACATTTTAAAAATCTGAAATGGTGGCTTTATTCACAAGATCTGTATCTTTCATCTGGTGTCTTGGACTTGTGATTTAATGATATTTAGATGCTACAATTTACTTGTGACGCTATGCTAGCTATGCTACTCAGTGGGGGGGGAGTGGGGGGTGATCCCGGATCCGGGTTGGTGACTCGTTAAAGGTTAATCCATGTGTAACTCTGTGTTGTTGTCTGTTCACACTGCTATGCTTTATCTTGGCCAGGTCGCAGTTGCAAATGAGAACTTGTTCTCAACTAGCCTACCTGGTTAAATAAAGGTGAAATAAAATTAAAAAATATATATATATAAATAACTTTACCCGGAAAATAATATTTGAGATTGCCTTAATCTGTTCAAATCTCTTAAGCTACCATACTAGTGCCAGTTGTATGAAGCATTTGCACAATAGCAAAGTGTGCACCTTTTATTTCCATGAGTAAGAAAAAAAAACTGCCTTAGACTTTGTGGTCATAGGCCTTACTATTCCATTTTGTACCTAATTTTTCTAACTATTCCCCCTGGAAAAGAACAGAAGTGAACTCAGTGCATCCAAAATGGTGCCCCGCTCTGGTCAAAAGTAGTGCACTTTATAGGGAATAGGGTGGCATTTGGGATGGAGAGAATGTCACAGTGAAGCAGGAACATGTGTCTCTGCAGGTTGACCTAGGTACCATGCAGTGTCTTGCTAAGATTACTGCCCTTGAAGAACTCCAAAAGGCACTCAGCATTTACCTCTCTGTGTGCTGTGGTCGTCAATGATGGCTCTGCAGTTTACGGATAAGCCGATCGACACAAATGAAAGGGCCGCCATACCTCGAGATATAAAATTATGGTTAATAAGATATTTTATTGAACCTTTTATTTAACTAGGCAAGTCAGTTAAGAACAAATTCTTATTTACAATGACAGCCTGCCTAAAGGCAAAAGACCTTCTGCAGGAACGGGGGCAGGGATAAAAAACAAAAAAAACAACAACATATAAATATAGGACATAAATACACATCACGACAAGAGAGACAACACTACATAAAGAGAGACCTAAGACAACAACATAGCAAGGCAGCAACAAATGACAACACAGCATGGTAGCAACACAACATGACAACAACATGGTAGCCACAAAACATGGTAGCAGCACAAAACATGGTAAAAACATTATTGGGCACAGACAACAGCACGAAGGGCAAGAAGGTAGAGACAACAATGCATCACGCAAAGCAGCCACAACTGTCAGTAAGAGTGTCCATGATTGAGTCTTTGAATGAAGAGATTGAGATAAAACTGTCCAGTTTGAGTGTTTGCAGCTCGTTCCAGTCGATAGCTGCAGTGAACTGAAAAGAGGAGCGACCCAGGGATGTGTGTGCTTTGGGGACCTTTTATCAGAATGTGACTGGCAGAACCGGTGTTGTATGTGGAGGATGAGGGCTGCAGTAGATATCTCAGATAGGGGGGAGTGAGGCCTAAGAGGGTTGTATAAATGAGCATCAACCAGTGGGTCTTTCAACGGGTATACAGAGATGACCATTTTACAGAGGAGTATAGAGTGCAGTGATGTGTCCTATAAGGAACATTGGTGGCAAATCTGATGGCCGAATGGTAAAGAACATCTAGCCACTCGAGAGCACCATTACCTGCAGATCTATAAATTATGTCTCCGTAATCTAGCATGGGTAGGATGGTCATCAGAATCAGGGTTAGTTTGGCAGCTGGGGTGAAAGAGGAGCGATTACGATAGAGGAATTGGTGGTGATTAAAGAGCTCAGCCATGTGCTTCTTGTCAGTAACAACCATATCATCAACTTTAAGGGACATGGGTAGCTGTGAGGAGGAGGGTTTATTCTCCAGGTCTTTAACTATTTTCCAGAACTTCTTGGGGTTAGAGTGTGGTGGGGGTAGACAGGCCAGGGCAGACAGTGAATAGATCGCCAGGTGGAATCCAAGCAGCAGTGCGGCAGGCAATGGGAGTAGGTGTCAACCACTTGGGAGAAGCTTTTAATTCTGGAGGCAGATTTCTTGTAGAAAATGCCAGGGGATGGTCTTTGAACAGCATGAGGGGGCTTCAAGGCCTCTGGATCTGGGTGGGGTTGCCTGCCATTTGTTGGGCTCAAAGGCTTTGACACCTCTCGCTTCACACGTCAGTGCTAATTGAAGTTGTATCTCTTTGTTCTAGCAAAGCTTGGTAGCCTGATCATTCAGTCCTTATTAAGTAAAATACTGTATATAATTATAATCTATTTTTCTTCTTGGCTTTTGAAAGTAAAAAAATTCAGACAAAATGTTTTGTGATCAGATAATTTAGACATCAACTTCGATGTAGCAAGCTGCTTTTCATACCATAACAAGGCTTAGTGTAGTCTGTTTAATGGTTTAATACTGATGAAAGGCATGCTATCAGAATCCTGAATAGATGGATAAGAGCGGGTGCAAGCTGTCAGATGTGCTTTGTTTGATCACTGGATGAGTGGACCTTTGACAGGCAAATTCGGAGTCCCCGCTCACAATGTAGCCTAATTTCATGCAATGACATTTCATGAATTAATTAATTCACATAGCTATTTTTCTATCATCAAAGAAGTGAATATAGGCTACATTGGCCTTTACCTATTTTGTATGTTCAGGAGACTATACTTGTAACCTGTGCTGGATGTGATGTCTGGTATAGATCAAATACAATCCCAGGAGGTTTAAAAGGTTTGTCATGGGCCCTCAAATCCTCAAAAAGTTATACGACTGCATCACTGCTTGGTGTGGCAACATCACCGCCCTTCATCACAAGGCACTACAGAGGGTGATGCGGAACGCCCAGTACATCACTGGAGCCGAGCTCCCTGCAATCCAGGACCTCTATATCAGGCGGTGTGAAAGGAAGGCCCGGAAAATAGTTAAAGACTCCAGCCACCCAAGCCATAGACTGTTCTCTCAAAGCCCTGACTTTGTGAAAATTAATATTTGTGTCATTCTCAAAAACTTTTGGCCACGACTGTACAAGCATCATATACACTGCTGCTACTTACATCCTGATGCCTAATCACCACCTAGTCATGCACACACTTTTATACTGGCTCTATACATATCTACCTTTATCACTCCAGTATCCCTGCACATTGTAAATATCGTATTGGAACTTACCCTGTATATAGCTTACTTACTTCTCATTTTTATTTATTGTATGTTTTTGTTCTACCTTATGTTATTTTTAGTACTATATTGATATCGATTACTGCATTTTTGGGTTTAGAGCTTGCTAGAAAGGCATTTCACTGTACTTGTGCACATGCCATTGAAACTTGAGCTAATCTTGGGCAGAGGTTATCAATATTGTGGACCGACTTTTATAATTGTTATTCTTGTCAATGTTAGATAAAATGAACAACCGTAGATGTTGCCATAGTAACCCATGTCAACTTGTGTTGCAAATATGAGACCTTGGGTTCAATCTGCATTTAAGGTTCAATCTGCATTTTTTTCTAAATTGAGTTAATGACGTAGCCTTATTCTGTTCATTCTGCTCTTGTGTCAGGGACCGACAAGTTATGATGTTTTTCCTTGGGGACAGCTGACATTAAAACTATCCTTGTAGAAATGTCGAAATTACTGTGCTAATTGTCTCACATAGCAAATTGGCCAGTGTTACACTCTTTAAAAAAAGGTCCTATTTAGAACCTAAAATGGTTCTTCGGCTGTACCCATAGGATAACAATTTTTTGGGTTCCAGGTAGAACCCTTTTGGTTCCAGGTAGAACCCTTTTGGGTTCCACGTAGAGCCCTTTCTACAGAGGGTTCGACATGGAACCCAAAAGGGTTCTGCCTGGAAGCAAAAATGGTTGTCCTATGGGGTCCTATGGGGACAACCAAAGAACCCTTTTTTTCTAAGAGTGTACCTAGTGTTGATTTTTCAGTGTAACATTTCTAGTGTTGATTCAGGTGTTACATTAACTCCGTAAGTGTTAAATTAACACTCATTGGTGTAAAATAACCCCCGTTTTGGTGTTAATAACCACCCACTGGGCACAACACGTCTTTTCAAACTAGACATTTGGGTAATATTTGGTAGAGATGTTTATTTTAGTTATAACATATTCGCTTAGGATCTCACTTGATGAAGGCCACAGGACTGAAAATGTCTCTGTCACTAACAAATATAGTCATGGGTGGTAACTCAACAGTTCACTCGAAAGGAAAGGCACTCTGGGAAATATGCAAATAAGGCTTTACACTAAGCAGTGTGTTAATTTAGCACTGAAAAGTTTGGACCCATATAAACATTGGACTAGTGTTAAATTTAACAGTGTCAGTGTTCATTTAACACTGGAAATGTGCTGTGCAGGAACTGTTGTGTTCAGTAATATGGTGTCGTAGCTCAGTTGAGTATTGAATACGGTTGCTTTAAGAATGTATCAGACACATTGTGCGTGAACAGAGGTGTAAGGATTGGACGCATGAGTTTTGTACGAGTTGTTAAAATGTGAATGTGAATCTGAAGTAAAGACATTCACAACAAGCCTCTGTGCATTTGTAAAATTTGGCGGTGTGGATGGCCGAGATTAGCTTACCTCCACCATCTCCATTTCTCCCGTTCCCTAGAGATCGGCGGGGCTTCACACATTGGCTAAGGCACCAGTGAAAAATGTGCAGGACGTTGTTCATATTGTGTCTCCAGTGGGCATGCTGCAAGAGCATCTACATCTACAGCAAAGGGGCAACACTGCAAGAACTGCAAGAAATACAATCATTTTGCCCGTAGTTGTCGTTCAGCAGCGGCAGGACAGCATCGAGAAGATGCAGGTCGAAGTTAACCAAGTCTCCATTAACTTTGTATATGATGACTCAGTTGTGTTCAAGCAATGTGACTGCTACATTGAGGGTGTTAAAACCTCACTGGTGATCGACACTGGAGCAAACGTGTCACTTTTGAAGAAAGCCACTTATGACTCATTCTTCTCACATGTGCCACTGCAGAGACCAGCAGTAACCCTCTACAGCTACAACCACACACCGATCATTGGGACTGTCTCATTGCCAGTCTGTTACAACAACAAAACCACACAGGCCACCCAGTTCTATGTTGCAACAGAAGGCGTAACATCCTCGGACTGGACTTATTTCATGCCCTAGGGTTCAAGCGGTCAGATTCAACTGGTGCACATGTGCAACACTTGCCTACACCAGTGCCTATGGAGTACTCACAACTGTTTGAGGGGCTAGGTCACCTCAGAGGTTTTGTCCATTGGCCTAGAGTCAACAAAGACATGAAGCCAGTATTCCAACCATTGCAGAGGGTTTCACTGACCCTTCGGGAGCCCATTGACAAGGGACTTGACAACCTCCTGGAGAATGACTTCTTCGAGCCCATTGATGCCTCGCCATGGATCTCAAACCTGGTCGTTGCGTCCCAGAAAAATGTCGATCTTTGGATCTGCATGGACCTCAGGGCTGTGAACAAAGCAATCTTTCCGTCAAGTACCCGCTACCAACCGCTGAGGAGCTCACAACCCATTTCTATGGGTTCACGGTATTCTGCAAACTAGACCCGAAGCAGGGATACCTCAAGTATCCCCTGGCACATGAGAGTCGAGATCTCATGCGTTCATAACACACAGGGGGCTGTTCAGGTACAAACACATGCCATTCGAACTCAGCTCCGTGCACAGCTGTTTCCAGAAGATTATGACTCTTCTCCTGGCAGGCATCCCTGGAGTGTAAATCTATCTGGATGACATTGTGGTACACGGTGCATCACAGACAGAGCACGATTCTCGCTTGCAGCAGGTTTTTCGTCAGCTTTCGAGAACGGGGCCAGACTCAACACTGAAAAGTGTGTGTTTGGGGTGTCAGACATTGAGTTCCTTGGATACAGGCTCTCCAGCCAGGGCATCACCCCCACCCTGTCCCATGTGGATGCCATTCTCACCTTGCCTGAGCCTCAGTCTGCAGCACAGCTGGCGTCATTCCTCAGCATGGCAACATACTGCTTAACTTCTCTGGGATAGGTGGGACGGTAGCGTCCCACTTGGCCAAAATCCAGAAAAAATGTAACGCGCCAAATTCAAATATATTACTATAAAAATCAATCTTTCATGAAATCCCACATGAAAGACACCAAATTAAAGCTACACATGTTGTGAATCGGGCCAACATGTCTTATTTCAAAAATGATTTACGGGGAAAGCACACCAAACAATTATGTTAACTCAGTACATAGCCACAGAAAAACACAGCCATTTTCCCAGCAAAAGATAGTAGTCACAAAAAGCAGAAATAGAGATAAAATGAATCACTAAACTTTGATGATCTTCATCAGATGACACTCATAGGACATCATGTTACACAATACATTTATGTTTTGTTCGATAATGTGCATATTTATATCCACAAATCTCGGTTTACATTGGCGCCATGTTCAGAAATGCCTCCAAAATATCCGGAGTAATTGCAGAGAGCCACGTCAAATAACAGAAATACTCATCATAAACTTTGATGAAAGATACATGTTTTACACAGAATTAAAGATACACTTGTTCTTAATGCAACCGCTGTGTCAGATTTAAAAAAAACGTAATAACCACACCATGCAATAATCTGAGACGGCGCTCAGATTTAACAACATTTCTCCGCCATGTTGGAGTCCACAGAAATACGAAATTACATCATAAATATTCCCTTACCTTTGATTATATTCATCAGAATGCACTGCCAGGAATCCTAGTTCCACAATAAATCGTTGTTTTGTTCGATAATGTCCATTACTTATGCCTGCATCTGCAGGCAAACGTCGGACGAAAACTTCAAAAAGTTATAT
This sequence comes from Salvelinus namaycush, assembly GCF_016432855.1. NCBI lineage: Eukaryota > Metazoa > Chordata > Actinopteri > Salmoniformes > Salmonidae > Salvelinus > Salvelinus namaycush. Next base: position 53,799,797 of record NC_052308.1, on the reverse strand, counting down.
TACAAGTCAAATAAACTGGTCAAACTTAGTAGAGAATCAATCTTCAGGATGTTGTTATCATTTATATCCAATAAGGTTCCAACCGGAGAATTCTTTTCAGTCTCTATAAGTAATGGAACGCATGGCGATATCATGAGGAATGCGCGTGACCAAGAACTGGCAATCTGCCAGACCACTGACTCAAACACCTCCCATCCGGTCCCACATCACAGTATAGGCTTCATTCAGCGTTCTACAGACTGTTGACATCTAGTGGAAGGCGTAGGAAGTGCAAACAGATCCATATATTACAGGGAATTGGCGATGAGTTTAACAATGACCAGTCTCAGAATTCTCACTTCCTGTTTGGATTTTTTCTCAGGTTTTTGCCTGCCATAAGAGTTCTGTTTTACTCACAGACATCATTCAAACAGTTTTAGAAACTTCAGAGTGTTTTATATCCAATAGTAATACTAATATGCATATATTAGTATCTGGGAAAGAGTAGGAGGCAGTTCACTATGGGCACGCAATTCATCCAAAAGGGAAAATGCTGCCCCCTATATCAAAGAGGTTAAGGTTTCTTCCAAACTACGCTGAGATAACCGATCCTCTTCAGAGGCTTCTGAAAAAAGACGCACCATGGACATGACCTCAGTACTGTCGGGATGCTGTGCAGGAGCTCAAGGTGCAGCTCACATCGACCCCAATTCTGTCTCACTTCGACACATCTGCACAAATTATTGTCACCTGTGATGCCTCGACACTTGCCCTTGGAGCTGTTTTGTCTCACCTGGACGGAGGCATGGAATGGCCAGTGGCTTTTGCCTCACGGGCCTTGTCTCCGATTGAACAAAAGTACTCTGTGGGGGGCCTCCCGGGTGGCGCAGTGGTCTAGGGCACTGCATCGCAGTGCTAACTGCGCCACCAGAGTCTCTGGGTTCGCGCCCAGGCTCTGTCGCAGCCGGCCGCGACCGGGAGGTCCGTGGGGCGACGCACAATTGGCATAGCGTCGTCCGGGTTAGGGAGGGTTTGGCCGGTAGGGATATCCTTGTCTCATCGCGCTCCAGCGACTCCTGTGGCGGGCCGGGCGCAGTGCGCGCTAACCAAGGGGGCCAGGTACACGGTGTTTCCTCCGACACATTGGTGCGGCTGGCTTCCGGGTTGGAGGCGCGCTGTGTTAAGAAGCAGTGCGGCTTGGTTGGGTTGTGCTTCGGAGGACGCATGGCTTTCAACCTTCGTCTCTCCCGAGCCCGTACGGGAGTTGTAGCGATGAGACAAGATAGTAATTACTAGCGATTGGATACCACGAAAATTGGGGAGAAAATTGGATAAAAATTTAAAAAAAAAAAAAAAAAAAAAAAGTACTCTGTGGGAGAGTGGGAGGCCCTGGCTTGCATGTGGGCGTGCGAACGCTAGCATTTGTACTTGTATGGCAGACCATTCAAACTCCGCACAGACCATCAACCACTAATCAATCAATAAAATGTATTTATAAAGCCTTTCTTACATCAGCTGATGTCACAAAGTGCTGTACAGAAACCCAGCCTAAAACCCCAAACGGTAAGCAATGCAGGTGTAGAAGCACGGTGGCTAGGAAAATCTCCATAGAAAGGCCAGAACCTAGGAAGAAACCTAGAGAGGAAGCAGGCTATAAGGGGTGGCCAGTCCTCTTCTGGCTGTGCCGGGTGAAAATTATAACAGAACATGGCCAAGATGTTCAAATGTGGACCCAGTTGTCGTCATGCCCTCTGTTGCCTCCCCCTCTGTTGCTATGCACACCATTGATGCAGGTGAGATTGTCCTGGACAGCAGGTCATGCAGATGGCATCCCGGGGCTCCGAACACAAGCCTCTATGGCTTTTCAGATGGTCAGACCGTCTGAACCAGTACAATTTAGATCTTGAGTTCACCCGGGACGCCACAACTTTGTGGCTGACCTGCTGTCCAGGACGACCTCACCTGCATCAATGGTGTGCAACAGAGGGGGACGCAACAGAGGGGGATGACGGCAAATGAGTCCACATGCTACATGGCCCATTGGAAGCAAAAGTAACAATGTATGAACTCAGACAGGCACCACAGGATGACGAGCTTCGCACCTACATCAGGGAAGGATGGCCTGCTATGGTGGACAGAGACCTACTGCCATTATACAGGGTGAGAGATGAGCTCTCATGCTGGGAGGAAGTGTGCATCGCCAGAGGACATCACACACTGATTCCAGAGATCCTGAAAGCGCGAGTGCTTCGCATGGCACATGAGGGGCAGCTGGGCATCGTTAAGGTGAAGCAATGATGCAGGGACACGGTCTGGTGACAAAATATTGGCAGAGACATTGAGTCCCTTGTGAAGGACAGCACAGCATGCCTGATGAGTTGGAAATTGGGCAGACCCACTCCTTCACCCCTGACACCAGTGGAATAGCCAAAGGCTCCCTCGGACCACTTGGAGCTGGATATCTGAGGAGAGTTGTACATGCAAGATACCTACTGGTCATTCATGACTTGCATTCGAAATGAGCAGAAGCCGTGCCGTTGTCCTCTATCACCTCACAGATGATCATCCAAACACCGGATAAGCTGTTCTGTTAGTGGAGGGTTGCCCAGCAGCATTATGACAGACAATGGCCCCCAGTTTGTCTCGAATGATCCGTCTGTGTACCTTGAAAAGCAATCCATCAAGCACATCCGGACGACTGTGTACCACCCTCAAGCAAACGCGGGGATGGAATGCTTGAAAACTACCCTGAAGGAAGGAATACGGGCCTACTTGGCTGAGGGACGACCTTTTGATGTGGCTCTGTGCCTTACATTACTCCAAATCAGGGCTACCAAGCACTCCACAACTGGGGTGTCTTCTGCCTCCCTGATGATTGGCAGGGAACTGAAACTCCTTTTGGACTGCCTCTACCAAACAAAAGAACAATCCTGCTGCAGCAAGGCAAGTTATGACACGTCTCAGAGTGAAACAACCAAGCCTGAAGGCCCAGGCCTGGGTGGGAATCAGGACTGACAACCGTCAGAACAAGCTCTCCTCATTTTGGTCCAGGCCCCTGAGAGTGGAATGACAGCTAAGGCCTGCAACCTTCCAACTTCATGCAAATAGCCTCAGAAAGGTCCATTTGCCTGTGGGGGATCCTTTCCTGACCCCGTCTGTCCACAACTCACCATGGGCTCACGCACCTCCACCCCTACACCAGGCTCAGTTCAGGGCCCTTGCACCAGTCAGACCTCAAATGCCTGCAGTTCCCCTGGCACCAGCCACACCTCTGAACACTGGGAGACCCTAACGGGTCATAGCTCCTCCCTCATGGCTTAAAGATTATGTGAACTAGAGCGGGGAGGATCGGGGGGGGGGGGGGGGGGGGGGGGGGATGTTGTGTTGAGTAATATGGTGTCGTAGCTCAGTTGAGTATTGAATACTGTTGCTTCTTAAGGCTAGGGGGCAGTGTCCTGAATTTCCAGGTGACTGACGTGCCCAAAGTAAACTGCCTGTTACTCAGGCCAGGATATGCAATTGGATAGAAAACACTCTGAAGTTTCTAAAACTGTTAAAATAATGTCTGTGAGTATAACAGAACTGATATGGCAGGCGAAAATCAGAGGAAATTCCATCCGGAATTCTTTTTTTTTGGAGGTCACAGGCCTTTTCAATGCAGGCCTATGGGATATACAAAAAAATAGCTCCTAGATTGCAGTTCCTATGGCTTCCACTAGATGTCAACAGTCTTTAGACAGGGTTTCAGGCTTGTTTCTAGAAAAACTAACAAGTAGTTGTAGTTTATCCAAGGTGTTCTCATCAGGAAAGGTAGGCTTTTGTCGCGAGTGAATGAGGGCGCGCTCTTCGTTATTTTCCTTTTCTATTGAACACCGTTCTTTCCGTCTGAAATATTATTGTTTATTTACATATTAGGGTACCTGAGGATTGATTAGAAACATTGTTTGACTTGTTTGGACGAAGTTTACCGGTAGCTTTTTGGATTCCTTTGTATGTATGTTGAAGGAGTGGATAACTGAAATCAATGGTGCCAACTAAACTGACTTTATCGAACAAAACGAACATTCATTGTGTAGCAGGGACCCTTGGGATTGAAAACAGAGGAAGATCTTCAAAGGTAAATTATTTATTGTGTCGATATTTGTGATTTTTGTGAAGCCTGTGCTGGTTGAAAAAGTATTTTGATGTGGGGCGCTGTCCTCAGATAATCGACTGGTATGCTTTCGCCGGAAAGCGTTTTTGAAATCTGACAAAGCGGTTGGATTAACAAGAAGTTAAGCTTTTAAATGTTGTAAGACACTTGTATGTTCATTAATGTTTAATTTTAAGATTTACTTATTTTGAATTTGGCCCTCTGAAATTTCACAGGATGTTGTCACAGGTGGACCACTAGCGGTCCGCGATCCCTAAGAGGTTTTAAGAATGGGGCAGGCACGTTGTGAGTGAACAGAGATGTGAGGATTGGATGAGTTAACATGTTGATCTGAAGTAAAGACGTTCAGTTTAATTGCACAACAAGCCTCTGTGCATTTGTAACAGGAACCAGCCAGCAACATCCCATGGACCGGTGCCTGTCCACAGACTGGATAGTGAGAAACAATATGGTAGGCCAGAGAGCGGCCGTCCGGTAGGCCAGAGAGCGGCCGTCAAACTGGCCGTCCGGAAGAGCGGGACTGGACTCATCGGACCTGCGTGGGCCACGCTCCTCAACTGGCCTTTTATTTTTTTACTCTCTCTCTCTCTCACACACAAGACAGCCACTCTCTTGGATGGATCTATCCAATATTGCAATATTTAAGGGGAGAGGAAGAGTGACCCCTCCCTAATTGAACTCGCCCGGCATTATTGCTAAACGGGTTTGGTCAATAGCCTAAGCAAAGTTTTTTTCATATTTGTTCCATCTTCCGTGTCTTCCTCATGTTTTCCAAATAACTATTCTGAGTAGCCTTGTGTTGTCATAATGGAGAGGAAAAGAAAAGGTGGTGCGGAGAAATTAAGAGAGAAACGGCAATGGTCTCACAAGGCAGACATGTTCCGTAGGCCTAGCCTGGCTCTGCCAATAGGTGTAGCTAGGGAGATGCTTCTTGTTCCCAAATCAGTCAGCCTGAAGATGTGCCTTTGGCAGGGTCGAGTACAACAGGGCCAGGGAGAACAGATGCAGCAGCATACACTGGATAGAAATAACACACTTAAATATTCCTCCTCACTATGTCTGTCACTGAAGTGGCATGTGAAAGGAGTTTCTCTACTCTGAAGTTCGTAAAGAACAGACTGAGAAGCAGTATGTTCCAAGACCACTTGGAGGGGTTCATGTTGATGGCTACAGAGAAAGAGATACTGTTGGCCCTTGACAGTGATGGGGGTTATTGACAGGGTTGCAGAGAAAATGTCACTACTGCGCCACCTGCTGACCATGTAAGGTAGGACAGTCTTCTATGGTTTGAATTTGGATGAACATTTTTAGATATGACTCAACGTAGACTCAATGGGGTGAATCGTTTCTTAAATTGACAAATATGACAGAACTGAACCTATCCGTGATTGGAATTAAATTTACTATCTTATTATTTGGCCTGCTATTGACAGACCTACAGGCTACACTAAGGGAGTACAGCAGAACACGGCGCCATGCCATCATCCTGCTGAGTCGCGGGAACTGGTTCACTTCAAATTCCCAGGCCTATATCTGGTCCCTGTCCGCCCCTGTGGTAGGCTAAAGTTTATCACTTTTACACTGTAATGAAGCTTGAGGATTTGTTGAATTGAATGTTACCATCATAATATAGCACCGTCAACTAAATTGCTTTGAGAAGCGGCCAATTCTCACATGGTCAATAATGCAGGATGTCTGGGCAGTGCAATTTATCTCAGCACACCCTAACTGTTCTCGAAGATAAACACCCCCACCCATAAACATCTTCTCACAGCCATGCCAGGCTGTGTCCCAGATGGCACCCTATTCCCTATACAGTGCACTACTTTTGACCAGAACCCATAAAGCCCTATTTAACGAATAGAGTGCCATTTGAGATTCATTCCAGTCTGCAGGAGAAGATAATTACCTGGTACGGATCTGAATGAGACAGGTAATTTTAAAGGGCATAGCTCAATAATAAACCAACACAATAAAACAACATATAGATTTCAAATAAAATCCACGGGATGATCAATATCATATCTATAAGGACTAGTGCAAGGTCAACTAATACCTTAAATAAGCAATTAATATATATAACCTTTATAGAATCCTCGCTAAAGGAAGTATTAAACTACTCTTCCCACAACATCTGTAAATAATTGATGGTGGACTCAACATTGCAGACGGCATGTGGCAAAGGGAAAGCCACAAGTTTCTATTGGCAGGAGTAGGTCAAGTGTTTCAGGCGTGGTTCCTTCCGATGCTTTGTGTGAGGCTTCAGTGAGGACTGGAGTGCCATTGATTGGCAGTTTGTCCCAGTAAAATGACTGTTCTTTCATCATTCCAGTGAGGTTGAAACAGTGTGGAGCCTTGTTGGTTATATCCATTAAGCAGATGACTGTTGCTCTCTGGGTCAATGTTTTTCTGCTCCATCTACCTGTGCAGCTGTCTCCTGGTTGCGACCACTGCATGGGTACCCTTGCGCATTGATGGAAAATGCATTTCCAAATATTGCTTTGCAGTTTAAAAAGCCCACAAAATACCAGATCCAAACATTGCCTGCTGGGCAAAATTTTCCATGTGACATCATAACGACTTTCAGGCTGGTCTCTGGTTGGAAAGAAATTATGCAACCAGATTACAACCAACGGGTCTCTGTTACAACCAGGTATAGTCTATGTCATGACGATATCAAAACATTGTGGGATGTCATATTCTGGATGTTATGTGGTTGGATTACAAACAGAAAAAGACATTGCTTAAAAGCGTTTATAAAACATATTTTTACAACCATATAATATGACCATAATGTCACAAAAGGACGCAACCAGTTTTGCCTGCTGGGTGTGCTCAGGTGTACCTCATTATTTGCTCCTTTCTAAAGGAAGGGTTATGAATTCAGACATGTTCCCTACTCCTGTTTATGTTAGTGAAGATAATGGAGTTGATCAAAAGAGCAGAGATGTTTCTCCCCCTAGAAAGGCCTGCTATTATACAGGACAAAAGGGAAAAGCCATTCAATTTGCTTAATGGATGGAAACTTCTTTGTTATGATTAGAAATCAAAGAAGACAATTTATTTAAATTTAACATAAAAAACACTCATTTATTTGTTTCATGTTGGCTGATCGACAGTGAAATCTAATTCCTTGGAGTGGTTGTCACGCCCTGGCCTTAGTATTCTTTGTTTTCTTTATTATTTTAGTTAGGTCAGGGTGTGACATGGGGAATGTATGTGTTTTTGGATTGTCTAGGGGTTTGTATGTTAAATGGGTCAGTGTCTTGTCTAGGTGTTTGTATGTCTATGGCTGCCTAGATTGGTTCTCAATTAGAGGCAGCTGTGGTTCATTGTCTCTGATTGAGAGCCATATTTAAGGCAGCCATAGGCATTGGGTTTGGTGGGTAATTGTCTATGTAGAACATTTGTAGCGTTTGTATTGCACTTACGTTTGTAGCTTCACGGTCGTTTGTTGTTTTGTTTAGTTTTGTTTAAGTGTTCGTTTCGTGTTTCTCTCGTCTCTAATAAAAGGAGAATGTACTTTTCACTCGCTGCGCCTTGGTCCACTCATTATCCTCAAGACGATCGTGATAGTGGTTGCTCAGAAATGCACAATGTTCATGATAAAAGGATTGAAAAGCATGATTATTATGAATGACAATTTAGTCATACGTGAAAGTAAACCTGGCAACTCTCAAGTACAGCTTTCCCAAATGTGTTTGTGTGAAGATGACAACAAACTACTGGTACATTAGCTGTACTTGAGAGTGTCGTTGAGATGAAATAGCATGGAAGAGAACAATTTCCCAACAGGGCCATTATGAAAGATGAAAAGAGACTGAGTTTGCCAAACATTATACTGGGCCTATTGCAAACATCGATGGGACGCTGGTTACCAGATTATCGCCAGCTGATTTCTATTTAAACCATCAATACACGCTAAATTCACCTGCAGAGCTGATCACTGGTCACATCATTACCGCTCCCTAAAAGCTGATGTCGGCATTACCTTAGTCTTGCTTGCTACCAAAGTCTTTCAAGATATGTTCGCTCTCTGCTGGGTATTATCATCGGAAACAACTTTGTCCTACTTTTTGAGCAGACTAACACGGAACCCAAACCGGCTGCGCGCGTGCGCTATCGTGCATAAATGTATTTTGTCCCCCTACACCAAACGCGATCATGACACACAGGTTAAAATATCAAAACAAACTCTGAACCAATGACATTAATTTGGGAACAGGTCGAAAAGCATTAAACATGTATGGCTAGTTAGCTTGCACTTGCTAGCTAATTTGTCCTATTTAGCTAGCTTGCTGTTGCTAGCTAATTTGTCCTGGAATATAAACATTGAGTTGTTATTTTACCTGAACTGCACAAGGTCCTCTTCTACTCCGACAAATTAATCCACACATAAAACGGCCAACCAAATCGTTTCTAGTCATCTCTCCTCCTTCCAGGCTTTTTCATAGTTGAACTTATATGGTGATCCATCTAGACTTTCATAGTATTACCACGACTACAGGCAAAACAGTTCGTCTTTCAATCACCCACGTGGGTATAACCAATGAGGAGATGGCACGTGGGTACCTGCTTCTATAAACCAATGAGGAGATGGGAGAGGCAGGACTTTCAGCGTGATCTGCGTCAGAAATAGGAATGACTTTTATTTTAGCCCTTGGTAACGCAGACGCTCGTTGGCGCGCTCGAGCAGTGTGGGTGCAATAATTAAATAACATGGATTTCTACATTTATTTTGCGACGCTCGCGCACGCGACGTGTCCGGTCTGGTCAGCATGTTAGTATTTGAAATGTGTAACAAAATCAAGTCAATCATGATTGAGTTACAGTATATAATCAAAGTTTATACAGTACCAGTCAAAGTTTGGACACACCTACTCATTCCAAGGTTTGTCTTTATTTTTTGTATTTTCTACATTGTAGAATAATAGTGAAGACATCAAAACTATGAAATAACACTTATGGAATCATGTAGACACCAAAAAAGTGTTAAACAAATAAAAATATATGTTATATTTGAGATTCTTCAAATAGCCACCCTTTAACTTGATGACAGCTTTGCACATTCTTGGCATTTTCTCAACCGGCTTCATGAGGTAGTCACCTGGAATGCATTTCAATTAACAGGTGTGCCTTGTTAAAAGTTAATTTGTGGAATATCTTCCTCCTTAATGCGTTTGAGGCAATCAGTTGTGTTGTGACAAGGTAAGGGTGGTATACAGAAGATTGCCTTATTTGGTAAAAGAACAAGTCTATATTATGGCAAGAACAGCTCAAATAAGCAAACAGAAATGACAGTCCACCATTACTTTAAGACATGAAGGTCAGTCAATACAGAAGCTGGTTGAGAGTATGCCAAGTTAACTTTAACACGCAGGTGCATGTAATCTCCCCTTAGTAGCATTTTTTAAAATCCAGCGGTTTTATGTAGCACAGTTCTACATTCTGCCCGTTGGTTAAAATGCACTCGCTATGTTACTATTATTATATTTGGTTCTGTTATGTAAAATACTATCATCATGTAATCTTGCAGACATTAATTTACATTTGCGCTAACAGTATGATCTGAGTAGAGCAATAAAGTATGTAGAGAATCCTGCACGTGCACAGAAGCTTTGGGACCTTTAGCTGTTGGGAAGAGGGATCCAGAAAATGTCACGTTCTGACCATAGTTCTTTTGTGTTTTCTTTGTTTTAGTGTTGGTCAGGATGTGAGCTGAGTGGGCATTCTATGTTGTGTGTCTAGTTTTCCCGTTTCTATGTTTGGCCTGATATGGTTCTCAATCAGAGGCAGGTGTTAGTCATTGTCTCTGATTGGGAACCATATTTAGGTAGCCTGTTTTGTGTTGGGTTTTGTGGGTGGTTGTCTTCTGTCTTCGTGTGTCTGCACCAGACAGAACTGTTTCGGTTTTTTCACATTTGTTGTTTTGTATTTTGTAGTGTTCACGTTTATCGTCTTTATTAAACATGATCCACGCTGCGCTTTGGTCCTCTCCTTCGTCCAAAGAAGAAAGCCGTTACAGAAAAGTTTGACACTCAGCCTTGGCCTACAAAATACATATTGGTTAGTGACATTGTGTCAATAACCATTTAACCTACCATTTCCTAATAACCTGAAATAAAATAGTTAGTAAAATAGATTGTGCAGGTTGTGTGGATTATGAAGTTCAATATTTCCACGTTTTTTTCTCCTCCTGTTCGAGGTTTAATTGAGTTCATGTTTGATTATACTAGGCTGCACCACATCCGGCCGTGATTGGGAGTCCCATAGGATGGCGCACAATGGGCCCAGCATCGTCCGGGTTTGGCCGCGGTAGACCGTCATTGTAAATAATAATTTGTTCTTAACTGACTTGCCTAGTTAAATAAAGGTTGCACAAATAAATCTTACATGCTATCCTTGCTTCATTGCTCATTTGATTTGGGATGTTGTTTAATGGTATTCACTTCCACATCTCCCTAAACGACACCTGTAATGTTGATATGCAATGAAATAACACCTGTTCCAGTACTAACCCACAGCCTTTAGGGGGGGTCTTTCCTCCCATGATATGAGTCAGACCTAAAAATGGACTGGCATTAGGGCAGTTTGGGCAAATGCCAGATGGGCTGGTCCATCTTTAGCCCAGTGGGACAGTCTTAATTGGGGATTTTGGGCAGAATAATTATAATTTGGTTAATAATATGGGGTCCCAAAAGGGGGGAGAAAATGGGACGGTGTGGGTGCCTTGAGAGAGTAAAATGGGTAGGTGTGTTAGAAATGCCTGGGCCCATTTCTGGTCCCAGTCCGTCCCTGGTCAGACCACACTGAAGTAAACATGCAGCAGTCCCCTGTTGTGTCACAGCAGGTAGTTTAAAATGTGATTTGAAATGTATTACAAATACAAGAAATGGCATTCACCCATACTTTTTGCAAGCATAGGAACATCACTGATATGTAGGACAGTTAATGAAATGCTATGACATGTTTGTTATTGCAGGCATAGGAGACATTGCTTCGGGGGATTAGCGTTGTAGTAATAATGTTGTAGGTCCAGAGTGGTAAATCTGGTTATACATCCAAATTTATGTGTAAAATCCTGTTATGAGAAGAGCATTTCGTGACAAAAGGCAAGACATCATTCCTGTTGTTGTTAGGTGGTCAGGGTGAATTTTTATGATTTGTTACTATATGACTAGCAACATCTCCCTCACAATCCGTGGTGTCAAAGGCCACACTCATATCATCCATCAACATTAACCGATATGACAAGCCGATATTGAGTAGAACAAATGATTAGAATACAAGCGCTGAATACAAATCTACTGTATGCTATTAGAGTTCCAAGAGTAGTCTCAGAGCTGTGGCTCCCGCATGTTATTGGCCATGCCAGTGTTGTAATCCTTTAGCTTGGGGAAAGGAGGTGTGTAGCAACTGATAATGTAATAATTGCCAATAATGTAATAGCTGCTAATAATGTGATAGCTTTTTAATTTATGATGTATTATACCATGGCATTGTTGAATACTTGTTTCCGATTGGCTGATTTACATACTTACATCAAAAATGTTATTTTGATTAATTTATTCATACTAATTTATTCATACTGTATCTAGGAACAGCCCTTAGCCGTGGTATATTGGCCATATACCACACCTCCTCGGGCTTTATTGCTTAACGGTAGAATTCAATGGCTATATCATTCTTATATGCTCTGTTTGAGCTGCTTTTGAAAGCAAAAGTCGATTTGAAAACATTATTGGCATTCTTGAATTGTATTTTCATAATGACAAGCTAGGACTAATGGTTTGGTTAGCTAAACTTGCAATCTGTTTGTTTGGTTACCACGGCAACTACTGTAGCTATCTAAGTAACCTTGCTAGTAACCTTTCTAGCGGCAAATGTGTTGAATTATAGCCATGGTATAAAAGGGATAATCAACTCGGGGCTCTATGCGTTCTCTGGAAAATAATGCATCTCTGTGGAAGGTCAGTTCCACTTCGCTAGCGCGTCGTGGAACACATCTTCCGCGTTCATTATTTTCCATAGAACGCATAGCCCCTCGATGATTATCCCTTACATAAATGCTGATAGTGTAATAAATATGCTGAATGCATCACGTAATAACGTTTTTTTTGCATAATGTTATTACATAATAGTCATTACAATATGGGTTGATTATTACATTATATAGTGGATAACATTTATTTCATGAATAGTGTAGTAACTTTAACCCCCCCAAACCACATTCCTGAATCCTAGCTCTAAACCATGAATTTAGCAGTAATCTCAAGACTCACAATTGACTCCACAATACACACCCACAAACTCTACCCTCCCCCAATATAATCAAAGAAATGCTTCACCTCTTAAAATGCTGTTTACTGTTATTGTTAAGGGACATAAGCCTTTGAAACAATTCAAGACATTTTCAACAATTGCTTAATGAAAAATGTATTCTTAATCAACATGTTTCAAACCTTAAGAATCACAGTTTAATTGAACAAATGTGGCACTACTGTACACTGTAAAAATGGAAAGACTCGAAAAATCACGATTGTGTAATGAAACCATGAAAAGTAATGCACCTAATCTGAGATCTGGTGTTTGGAGGGTGTTTGAATGTAAACCCAATGTAAATTATGATACACAGAATGTGTTCCAATTAAGTGGTAATGCCCGAGAAGCCGGTGTTTGAAGTGTATATTGGCACGGGTGTTGTTAGACTTCGTCTTGGGCTGGCAAACCGTGCCAAAATATCCTCCAAACAGCGGCTTCGAGGGCATTGTCACTTTTATACAACGGGTTACCAACGTATTCAAATAACGATTTACATATTTTATTACTTTGATTAATTTATTCCTACAATTTCTTCCATCCACAAGATATAGTCCCGACACAGATATAGGGTTTCTACCCAAGCCGACTGGTCGTGCGTTCTATCGATTCAGTTGCCAGAGACGCGACCCAGACAATCAGTCTTTTTGTTCTGTATCTATGGACGTGACCCAGTCGTTCATTCTAAGTGTTGCATACTGGCTGGCAACCTTCTTATGCCTTGCTTGCTAGCTAGCTGGCTAATTTACAGTCACGTCAAACAGTGCAGCAGAATAACAACAATAGCTGCATTAGCATTTGTTTTTAAGCTGTTTACAAGTTACATTTATTTGGATGCATCCCTAGCAAAGAGCTAATGAGGCGCGATTTTGTTTGACATAGAAAATGTGCTCTCTCTCGTCAGGACACTGTTGTTCAGAGGAACTACAATAGCCAACAACACAGCTAACACAATCACTTCAAACTGAAGCTGGAAAGACTGCAAACTAGCTGCACTTTGTTTCGTTTTATCTTTTTTCAGCTGATTCATGATTTCGACTGGCTGAGAAAAGATGCCTGCCTGTCGGTCTCGTCCCGACTCCCTATACTTTCATTACTATGGAACTGCTGGAGATTGAATTTGAATATTGAAACAATGTTGCAAATGTCGGAAAGACAGACAGCAAGGTTTATACAAATCTCCACTGTTGAAAACTAAACTAAATGTTAATCTAAAAGAAATGTGAAATAATGTCGAGATGCTTTTTATAGTGGTGATCAAGTTTATAAATTGCCTGGCTGGGCTGATGACACAGTGGTCAGATGGCTGATGACACAGGGTAGTCAGATGGAACAGAGTATATAAGCATTTAGATTTATATATTTTAGATTTAAATTTAGATTTATAGATTCATAGATTTAGCCGGTGTTAACCTCTGGAATAGACACCGGTTGGAATGCGGTTTTAACCAATCACCATTCAGGATTAGACCCACCTGTTGAATATAACAAAATAGAGGTACTCTGAAACGCCCAACGTTCTTCAGCTTGAATATTTGTATTTTTAAGAGTGTTTTGAAAACACTTTTTGGGGGTTCAGGCAGCATTAAAACAAAAAAATATATAACTTTTTTTGCAGACTTTGTCTCTCATACAATCACATCGTTAAGAAATGCAAATAGTTTATAGCCTACATGTTGATTGATGATAAGGGCATATGTAGGGCCATATTTTTCAACGCTTTATTTAGACAGATTAGAAATGGGAGGAGACAGAGAAGGAGTGAAAGTGGGAAAGGCAGAAGCGGGGATTGAAGACCCGATTTCTGGGTCAGTAAGATGTGTGAGAGCAAAATTGCAAGATTATGTTATAATAATACTTTTATTGCATCAAATGGTTGTTTTATGCAACAGAAAATAGTATTGTTAACTATTGTGTGTGTGCTCTACAGAGGATGGGCCTCTGAGAGATAACACTGGCAGGAGATTTACAATGTCTTTTGGGTGATAAAACCTAAAGAGCATTCCAGAGCATGAGTTAATGTTTCTGTTCTATACCGTACCAGGGAGAGATGGTTCCAGTTTGGAGTCGGAGGGACAGTGTCACGCCCTGACCTTAGAGAGCCTTTTTATTTTTCTATTTGGTTAGGTCGGGGTGTGATTTGGGTGGGCATTTTCTATTTCTTTGTTGGCCGGGTATGGTTCCCAAACAGAGGCAGCTGTCTATCGTTGTCTCTGATTGGGGATCATACTTAGGCAGCGTGTGTAGTTGCTTTCTGCACTGCATGTAGCTTTACGTTCGTTTTTGTATTTTGTTGTTTTTTCGGTGTCATTTAAATAAAATAAAAATGTACGCCTACGACGCTGCACCTTGATCCAATCCAATCCATCTCTAAACGAACGTGACAGACACTGTCACGCTAGTCTTCCTCCTCTTCTGAGGAGGAGTAGTTGGAAGGATTGGAGGATCAATTTGCAGCATGGTAAGTGTACATCTTGAATTTATTTAGAAAAGAGAACACTGAACGAACTATACAAAAATAACAAACAACGAACATGAGGCTATCGAATAATAGTGCTGACACAAAACACTACACATAGATAATCACCCACAACCCACAATGACAAAACAGGCTACCTAAATATGGCTCCCAATCAGAGACAACGACAAACACCTGCCTCTGATTGAGAACCATATCAGGCCAAACACATAGAAATAGACAAACTAGACATACAACATAGAATGCCCACTCAGATCACACCCTGACCAAACAAAACATACAAACATACAAAGCAAACTATGGTCAGAGCGTGACAGTACCCCCCCCCCCCCCCCCCCCCCCCAAGGTGCGGACTCTGGCCGCAAAACCTAAACCTATAGGGGAGGGTCTGGGTGGGCATCTGTCCGCGGTGGCGGCTCTGGCGCGGGACGTGGACCCCACTCCACCATAGTCATTATCCGCTTCAGTGGCCTCTTAGGAGCGGCGACCCTCGCCGCCAACCTTGGACTGGCAACCCTACTAAAAGGGCCCCACTGGACTGAGGAGCACCTCCGGACTGAGGGGCGGCTCCGGACTGAGGGGCGGCTCCGGACTGAAGGGCGGCTCCGGACTGAAGGGCGGCTCCGGACTGAAGGGCGGCTCCGGACTGAAGGGCGGCTCTGGCGGCTCCTGACAGACGGGCGGCTCCTGACAGACGGGCGGCTCTGACGGCTCAGGACAGGAGGGAGACTCAGGCGGCGCTGGACAGGAGGGAGACTCAGGCGGCGCTGGACAGGAGGGAGGCTCAGGCGGCGCTGGACAGACGGGAGACTCTGGCAGCGCTGAGCAGGCGGGAGCACCTGTAGTGAGGAGACGGAGAGACAGCCTGGTGCGGGGGGCTGCCACCGGAGGCCTGGTGCGTGGAGGTGGCACTGGATAGACCGGACCATGGAGGCGCACTACAGGTCTCGAGCACCGAGCCTGCCCAACCCTACCTGGCTGAATGCTCCCCGTAGCCAGGCCAGTGCGGCGAGGTGGAATAGCCCGCACTGGGCTGTGCTGGCGAACCGGGGACACCCTGCGTAGGGCTGGTGCCATGTACCCTGGCCCGAGGAGACGCACTGGAGACCAGATGCGCTGAGCCGGCTTCATGGCACCTGGCTCGATGCCCACTCTAGCCCGGCCGATACGAGGCGCTGCTATGTACCGCACCGGGCTATGCCTGCCCACTGGGGACACCGTGCGCCTCACGGCATAACACGGTGCCTGCCTGGTCCCTCTCTCTCCAAGGTAAGCACGGGGAGTTGGCTCAGGTCTCCTACCTGGCTTAGCCACACTCCCCATGTGCCTCCCCCAATACATTTTTGGGGCTGCTTCTCTGGCTTCCAGCCGCGCTTTCGTGCAGCCTCCTCATACCGCCGCCTCTCCGCTTTCGCTGCCTCCAGCTCAGCCTTGGGGCGGCGATACTCCCCAGCCTGTGCCCAGGGTCCCTTGCCGTCCAGAATTTCCTCCCAGGTCCAGGAGTCCTGCGATCGCTGCTGCTGCTGCTGCCCATTACCACGCTGCTTGGTCCTTAGGTGGTGTGTGATTCTGTCACGCTCGTCTTCCTCCTCTTCTGAGGAGGAGTAGTTGGAAGGATCGGAGGACCAATATGCAGCATGGTAAGTGTTCATCTTGAACTTATTTAGAAAAGAGAACACTGAACGAACTATACAAAAATAACAAACAACGAACGTGAAGCTATTGAATAATAGTGCTGACACAAAACACTACACATAGACAATCACCCACAACGACAAAACAGGCTACCTAAAAATGGCTCCCAATCAGAGACAACGACAAACACCTGCCTCTGATTGAGAACCATATCAGGCCAAACACATAGAAATAGACAAACTAGACATACAACATAGAATGCCCACTCAGATCACACCCTGACCAAACAAAACATAGAAACATACAAAGCAAACTATGGTCAGGGCGTGACAGACACACTGGTCTCTATACAATGAAAACTGTTGACACAGCAGATACTGTCTGCTATGTATTATAGGTATCTTTCATACAAATCTTAACCTTGTGACCCATTCTATATATCTGTTGTTCATCATGTAGGTTGAAAGGGGTGTATCTTGGCTATAAAATACCTTTGTACTTTCGTCTCGGGGCTCTCAACGAATCATCTTAGCGTGATTCGTCGACCAGCCATTGCTATTGCAAAGCTCTCACTAATAAAGATTCAGTTCAAGTACAACTCTGACTTGTGTGATAAGTTTGTCACTCCTCATTTGATAATACAGAAATTAACCACCACAGATGGTACATTTAATTGGAATTTCATTGGAATTGTATACACTCAACCACACTGTAAATAATTATTCTGTTATGAATTGAAATTCACCAAAAAAACTACGACAAAAACAAAAACTTAATAAAAATGAATGCAAGTCGTTTCATTGATTTGTTAATTTCATTTCACTTTCCAAAAATAGGAATAAATCCAACTTAATATGTTTCTCAAAATGTAATTATATTTTTTGAGGATAACCAAAGATAGAGAAAATTGAGTGATTGAATTCATGGGAAGTCTGGTTTTAATAGCCTTGCTCTTCCTATCGTGCCACTTGGCTCCGTTTTCAGAGGACTGTGGGAAATTCAACATTTTTGTACTTTAATTATTTTACACAATGTTGTATGCATTTTTGAACAGAGAAAATTGAGTGATTGAATTCATGGGAAGTCTGGTTTTAATTTCCTTGCACTTCCTATCGTGCCACTTGGTTCTGTTTTCAGAGGATTGTGGGAAATTCAACATTTTTGTACTTTAATTATTTTACACAATATTGTACTCATGCTTGAACTGTCACGCCCTGGCCTTAGTATTCTTTGTTTTCTTTATTATTTTAGTTAGGTCAGGGTGTGACATGGGGAATGTTTGTGTTTTTGTCTTGTCTTGGGTGGTTATATGGTAAAGGGGGTGTTGGGTTTAGTGTATGGGGTTGTGTTTAGTAAATGTGTCTAGGTATGTCTATGGTTGCCTGAGTGGTTCTCAATCAGAGACAGCTGTCTTTCATTTGTCTCTGATTGGGAGCCATATTTAAGGCAGCCATAGGCATTATGCGTTTGTGGGTAATTGTCTATGTAGAACGTTTGTAGCTTTTGTATTGCACTTACGTTTGTAGCTTCACGGTCGTTTGTTGTTTTGTTTAGTTTTGTGTTAAGTGTTCGTTTCGTGTTTCTCTCGTCTCTAAATAAAAGAGAATGTATTTTTCACACGCTGCGCCTTGGTCCACTCATTATCCTCAAGACGATCGCGACAGAATTACCCACCAAACTGGGACCAAGCAGCGTGTTAAGCAGCAGCAGGAGCAGCGCATAAAGGATTCTTGGACTTGGGAGGAGATACTGGAAGGTAAGGGACCTTGGGCTCAACCGGGAGAATATCGCCTCCCTCGTGAAGAGCTGGAGGCAGCTAAAGCCGAGAGGAGGCGATATGAGGAGGCAGCACGGAAGCAAGGCTGGAAGCCCGAGAGTCAAACCCAAAAATTTCTTGGGGGGGGGGAGGCTACAAGGGAGTGTGGCGAAGTCAGGTAGGAGACCTGCGCCAACTCCCCGAGCTTACCGTGGAGAGCGAAAGTACGGGCAGACACCGTGTTATGCGGTAGAGCGCACGGTGTCTCCTGTACGTGTGCATAGCCCGGTGCGGGTTATTCCACCTCCCCGCACTGGCAGGGCTAGATTGAGTATTGAGCCGGATGTCATGAAGCCGGCCCAACGCATCTGGCCTCCAGTGCGTCTCCTCGGGCCGGCATACATGGCACCAGCCTTACGCATGGTGTCCCCGGTTCGCCTACACAGCCCAGTGCGGGTTATTCCACCTCCCCGCACTGGTCGGGCTACGGGGAGCATACAACCAGGTAAGGTTGGGCAGGCTCAGTGCTCAAGGGAGCCAGTACGCCTGCACGGTCCGGTATTTCCGGCGCCACCTCCCCGCCCCAGCCCAGTACCACCAGTGCCTACACCACGCACCAGGCTTCCAGTGTGTCTCCAGAGCCCTGTTCCTCCTCCACGCACTCGCCCTATGGTGCGTGTCTCCAGCCCGGTACCACCAGTTCCGGCACCACGCACCAAGCCTCCTGTGCGTCTCCAGAGTCCTGTGCGTCCTGTTGCTGCTCCCCGCACTAGCCCTGAGATGCGTGTCCCCAGCCAGGTACCACCAGTGCCGGCACCACGCACTAGGCCTAATGTGCGTCTCCAGGGTCCAGTATGCCCTGTTCCTTCTCCCCGCACTAGCCTTCAGGTGCGTGTCCCCAGCCCGGTACCTTCAGTTCCGGTACCACGCACCAAGCCTCCTGTGCGTCTCCGGAGCCCTGTACGCACTGTTCCTTCTCCCCGCACTCGTCCTGAGGTGCGTGCCCTCAGCCCGGTACCACCAGTTCCGGTACCACGCACCAGGCCTATAGTGCGCCTCGAGAATTCAGTGTGCCCTGTTCCTGCTCCCCGCACTAGCCTTGAGGTGCGTGTCTCCAGTCCGGTACCACCAGTTCCGGCACCACGCACCAGGTCTACTGTGCGCCTCAGCAGGTCAGAGCCATCCGTCTGCCCAGCGCCATCTGAGCCATCCGTCTGCCCAGCGCCATCTGAGCCATCCGTCTGCCCAGCGCCATCTGAGCCATCCATCTGCCCAGCGCCATCTGAGCCGCCCGTCTGTCCCGAGCCGTCAGAGCCACCAGTCAGCCAGGATCTGCCAGAGCCGCCAGTCAGCCAGGATCTGCCAGAGCCGCCAACCAGCCAGGATCTTCCAGAGCCGCCAACCAGCCAGGATCTTCCAGAGCCGCCAGTCAGCCAGGATCTGCCAGAGCCGCCAGTCAGCCAGGATCTGCCAGAGCCGCCAGTCAGCCATGAGCAGCCAGAGACGCCAGCCAGCCATGAGCAGCCAGAGTCGCCAGCCAGCCATGAGCAGCCAGAGTCGCCAGCCAGCCATGAGCAGCCAGAGTCGCCAGCCAGCCATGAGCAGCCAGAGTCGCCAGCCAGCCATGAGCAGCCAGAGTCGCCAGCCAGCCATGAGCAGCCAGAGTCGCCAGCCAGCCATGAGCAGCCAGAGTCGCCAGCCAGCCAGGATCTTCCAGAGCCGCCAGCCAGCCAGGATCTACCAGAGACACCAAAGCTGGTATTGACAATGGTGGAGTGGGGGTCACGTCCCGCACCCGAGCCGCCGCCATAGGAAGGCCCACCCCGGACCCTCCCCTTCTGTGTTAGGTTTTGCGGCCGGAGTCCGCACCTTTGGGGGGGGGGGGGGGGGGGGGTACTGTCACGCCCTGGCCTTAGTATTCTTTGTTTTCTTTATTTTTTTAGTTAGGTCAGGGTGTGACATGGGGAATGTTTGTGTTTTTGTCTTGTCTTGGGTGGTTATATGGTAAAGGGGTGTTGGGTTTAGTGTATGGGGTTGTGTTTAGTAAATGTGTCTAGGTATGTCTATGGTTGCCTGA
This sequence comes from Salvelinus namaycush, assembly GCF_016432855.1. Lineage (NCBI taxonomy): Eukaryota > Metazoa > Chordata > Actinopteri > Salmoniformes > Salmonidae > Salvelinus > Salvelinus namaycush. Next base: position 53,779,399 of record NC_052308.1, on the reverse strand, counting down.
GTGGTTCTCAATCAGAGACAGCTGTCTTTCATTTGTCTCTGATTGGGAGCCATATTTAAGGCAGCCATAGGCATTATGCGTTTGTGGGTAATTGTCTATGTAGAACGTTTGTAGCTTTTGTATTGCACTTACGTTTGTAGCTTCACGGTCGTTTGTTGTTTTGTTATAAGTGTTCGTTTCGTGTTTCTCTCGTCTCTAAATAAAAGAGAATGTATTTTTCACACGCTGCGCCTTGGTCCACTCATTATCCTCAAGACGATCGCGACATGAACAAAGAAAAGTATAATCTATATTAGTATTCAGCAGCTTGTTGTTCCATGATGTGTAGGCCTAATGAATCATGATGAACGGATATCAAAACCGTCAGACAAAATGACTCTCAATGATGAAACGACCCATTCCCACATTTCCATTTCTTTATCTATATATATTTTTTCTTTGATATGTGTTTTATTTATTATCACAAACAAACAGAAACATCACAACCACCACACCCAATACACACCACAACATGCCCACACCTGTCCATGAATGTACAAAAACACACAGTAGCCTCCCTTTTCAATACACACTATATATTGAGTGTACATAACATTAAGGACACATGCTCTTTCCATCACATTCTGACCATGTAAAATCAGGTAAAAGCTGTGATCCCTTATTGATGTCACTTGTTAAATCCACTTTCATCAGTGTAAATGAAGGGGAGGAGACAGGTTAAAGAAGAATTTTTAAGCTTTGAGACAATTGAGGCATCGGTTGTGTATGTGAGCCATTCAGAGGGTGAATAGGCAAGACAAAATATTTAAGTGCCTTTGACCGGTGTATGGTAGTAGGTGCGAGGCACACTGGTTTGTGTCAAGAACTGCAACTCTGCTGGGTTTTTCACACTCAACAGTTTCCTGTGTGTTTCAAGAATGGTCCACCACCCAAAGGACATCCAGCCAACTTGACACAACTGTGGAAAGCATTGAAGTCCACATGGGCCAGCATCCCTGTGGCCCGCTTTCGATGCCCCTACGAATTGAGGCTGTTCTGAGGGAAATAGTGGTGCCTGGCAATATGGGTTTCTTCTATTCCATGAATTTATGTACATTTGTCTGGTTTTGTCTTTATAGCCTTGGACCCAAAGTAGTGAATATTTATAAATCATAGGGTATTACATGTATGGCTTCAATACTCCAAGCGTAAGGATAGTCTGCTGTCCATTGTTTAAGTGAACACTGTTGTGCTGTCCAGTAATACATTTTCATATTTATTTAACCTTTATTTAACTACGCAAGTCAGTTAAGAACAAATTCTTATTTACCTACACCGGCCAAACCCGGACGACGCTGGGCCAATTGTGAGCTGCTCAATCACGGCCGGTTGTGATACAACCTGGATTCGAACCAGGGTGTCTGTAGTGACACCTCTAGCACCACTCGGGAGCCCTCATATGAGGTGGTCCAAGACCTCCAGCTTTATAAGGTAAGTGTAAACCCTTCAATTTGACTCATGAGGTCTTTCCATTCCAAATTAAGTTGGAGAGTAGGCCATTTATTTTCTTAAAGAAGTTTGATAGAAACTAAACTGGTAAGGTTTGGAATATATACATCAACCTATATATTAATTTTGATTATGCTGACCATACCTAACCTAACATAAAAATTGTGTGAGTTCTCCATCTCTGAACATCGGATTCAATTTTATTTAGTAAAGGAGAGTAGTTGATTTTATAGGCCTCCTCCAAATTGCATGGTATCAATACGTCCAGGTCTTTCATGTGTCTTTGTCCATTTTCACTGAAATCTGCTTTCCAAGCTTGAAAAGTCATAATTAGAAATGGGTATTATTTCATTTTTTTTCCAATTCACTTTGAATCACCATACATCACCATACAGTGCCTTCAGAAAGTATTCACACCCCTTTGACGTTTTCCATATTTCGTTGTGTTACAGCCTGAATTTAAATTTGATAACATTTAGATGTTGTGTCAATGGCCTACACACAATACCCCATAATGCAGTGGACAACAAACTTTTCTGAGTCAAGATCACTTTGAGTCAAAATGCAAGCCGAGATCACCGCTCACATTTTTTTATAAACATGACTTAAAACACGTAAGTCTTTGCAACATTAACCATCTGATGCTCAGTCTGAGGAGAGGGAGGGAGCAGCGGTGATGCTGCCTCTCACCCGACTTAACGTTCCTGCTCTCTCCATCGTTCCGTTGAGAAAAGGATACAGTCTTTCAGCTGATGGTGAAACTTAAGTCGCACTGAATTATTTCTGCCTCATGCACCAATTCATGTTGTTACTCCTATTGGCGATAGCCCACTTGATTTGCTCTCTGGGCCTGACGGGCAGGCGGAGATCTGCCTTCAGACACATGAAATCGTTGAAAATGGGAACACTTTGCCTTCCCAGTGCTAGGGCTGCTGAATCAAATGCACCTACTGCCAACAGCGCGAAACAAATAAAAATAGGCTTTATCGTTGAGTTTTTTACAGAAATGTTCACGATTGACTGGTTGGTGACCACTGCCGTAATGTATTCCAAAGTGGAATGATGTTTTTACAAATCAATACAAAATGAAAAGCTGAAATGTCTTGAGGCAATAGGTATTCAACCTTTTTGTTATGGCAAGCCTAAATAAATTCAGAAGTAAAACTTCTGTCAGCCATAATAGTGTTTAACAGGATTGTTTAATGACTACCTCATCTCTGTACCCCACACCAGTGGTGTGTACTCATGGATGCCAAGGGAAGCCATGAACATTTACCAAGAAAAAAAACACTATTTCAGCCACACCCATTGCTGACAGGTGTATAAAATCCAGCACACAGTCATGCAATCGCCATAGACAAACATTGGCAGTAGAATGGCCTTACTGAAGAGCTCAGTAACCTTCAACATGGCATCGTCATAGGATGCCACCTTTCCAACAAGTCAGTCTGTCAAATTTCTACCCTGCTAGAGCTTCCCCGGGCAACTTTAAGTGCTGTTATTGCGAAGTGAAAACGTCCTGGAGCAACAACGACTCAGCCGCAAAGTGACAGGTCACACAAGCTCACAGAACGGGACCGCCAAGTGCTGAAAATGTCAGCACAAGAAATGTTGGTCGGGAGCTTCATGAAATGGATTTCCATTGCTCAGCAACCGCACACAAGCCTAAGATCACCATGTGCAATGCCAAGCGTCAGCTGGAGTGGTGTAAAGCTTGCCTCTATTGGACTCTGGAGCAGTGGAAACGCGTTCTCAGGAGTGATGAATCAAGCTTCACCATTTAGCAGTCCGACGTACGAATCTAGAACGCTACCTGCCCCAATGCGTAGTGCCAACTGTAAAGTTTGGTGGATGAGGAATAAAGGTCTGGGGCTGCTTTTCATGGTTCGGACTAGGCCCCTAAGTTCCAGTGAAGGGAAATCTTAACGCTACAGCATACAATGACATTCTAGACAATTATGTGCTTTAAACTTTGTGGCAACAGTTTTGGGAAAGCCCTTTCCTGTTTCAGCATGACAATTCCCCCGTGCACAAAGCGATGTCCATACAGAAATGGTTTGTCGAGATCGGTGTGGAAGAACTTAACTTGTCGCTGCCCATAGCATTGAATGCAAGGGAAGCCAGCTAGCATTTGGCCTCCCTTAATAACAAAAACATAAAATAATAGCCAATCAGCGATAGGGATTTGGACTTGTGGTTTTACATAATTCTCCGTACTGGCCAATGATTATAAAGGCGATTTTGATCCAACCATAATTTCATACAATGTGCCCCTGGCCTGAGAGAATGGAAGTTCAACATGTAGCTAGATGTAGTATGCTAATGTTAACTAGCTGGCCTGGCGTATTGTTGCCCAAGGAAGTTAGGCTAGCAAGCAAGTATTTTAGCCAGGTAGCCTAAGACAACAAAAACTAAAAGTGTGTACTGTATGACAGAGGAATAGACTGTTTAGGCAACATGAAAGAGGAGGACAGCCAGCATTGGCATTTCTCTACAAGTAGGGTGAGTCAACATGTTTTTTTCACACACACACACACACACACACACACACACACACACACACACACACACACACACACACACACACACACACACACACACACACACACACACACACACACACACACATACACACACAGAAATCAGTACCATGGACAGCCACATCATATTTAGCTTACGTTGATTGAACTAAGTCGTTTTTGGTATCTTTTAGTTGTCACTGTATTAGACAAAGCATACTGTAGGTGAATAGATAATGTTGAAATGTTGAAGTTGAAATGGTGCTGGAATAGTGGAGGCAGCACCTGTTTTCTTTGCGACTTGCGGTAACTCTCCGTGGTTCTATATCAATAGTTGTTTAGTTGTCCGAAAATGTCAGAAACATTACCTCGCTTGACCATGCTGTAGGTCATGTAACTGTTTGTTACATGCAATATGTTTTGTGGACTTCACAGGACAGATGTTGCTCTCTGGTTTTGTAATGAAACAAAGGTGTGGTTGAATTTATTCTGCCATTGTGTCTTCTTATTGTCTCGACCTTATGCCTACAGTATATATCACGGTGTCTAGGCATATGATCTAGGTTATAGCGCAAACAACGCAATTATCACAACACATACAGTAGATTGTAAAATGGCTTTTTTTCCTGACTTCCCTGGTGATTTTGCCCATGCACCGCTACTGCCCACACATACAATTATCTGTAATGTCCCTTAGTCGATCAGTGAATTTCAGATTCAACCAGAAAGACCAGGAAAGTTTCCCATTGCCCCACAAAGAAGGGCACCGATTGGTAAAAAAGCAGACACTAAATATCCCTTTGAGCATTGTGAAGTTATTACTTACACTTTGGATGGTGTATCAATACACCCAGTCACTAAAAAGATACAGGCGTCCTTCCTAAACCACTCAGGGATTTCACCATGAGGCCAATGGTGACTTTAAAACAGTTACAGAGTTTAATGGCTGTGATAGGAGAACACTGATGATGGAGAAAGAACATTGTAGAGGAAGCCATAGGTGGAGTTTACTCCGTAAGTTTTCCAGTTGAACATCTCACTGGCATCACAGGCCATAGTAAAGCACCACACACCAGTCATTTCCGGTCACAACTTGCAGACTTGTTTACGTGCTGCTGTGTGTTTTATTGCTAACCTTACTTTGCGACCTGACAACTTTACGTTTTTTACCTTTTAATTACCGTTAATATTTTTAGTTTTTCCCTCGTTCAACTTTTTTTTCATTCAACTTTTTCACTCCGGACGCATTATCTGGATGTGGTTCATCAGGACCTCCACCAGCCGAAGCTAAGTAGTAACATTAACATGATGCCTTCTAATTGCAGTCACTATACACGTTATATACAGGAGAACGATCGCCTTACGGCAAGGATAGCTGTGCTGCAAGCCCAGCTTCAGATGCAATCGTTAGGCAAGGGTAATTTCAGTGTAGGAAAGGATGAAACAGCGTCTGTACCACCAGTAAGTACAGATAGTAGTATAAATCCCCTCGCACAGTCCCCGCAGCCGGACAACTTTCTCATGGCTTCTGGAGGGAAATGCTGTAGGAATGTTCAACCGGTGTCGCTCATTCAGCCGACAGAAACTTTCAACCGGTTCTCCCAATTAAGCAGCGAGTTGAGGCCGAGCCTTCTCTGGTCTCTACTCCTCCCGTTACGGGGTCTGAGATGCCGAAGCCTCCCACCATTAGCTATGACAAATTGAAAACCCTAGTCATTGGCGACTCCATTACCCGTAGTATTAGACTTAAAACGAATCATCCAGCGATCATACACTGTTTACCAGGGGGCAGGGCTACCGACGTTAAGGCTAATCTGAGGATGGTGCTGGCTAAAGCTAAAACTGGCGAGTGTAGAGAGTATAGGGATATTGTTATCCACGTCGGCACCAACGATGTTAGGATGAAACAGTCAGGTCACCAAGCGCAACATAGCTTCAGCGTGTAAATCAGCTAGAAAGATGTGTAACATCAAGTAATTGTCTCTGGCCCCCTCCCAGTTAGGGGGAGTGATGAGCTCTACAACAGTCTCACAACTCAATCGCTGGTTGAAAACCGTTTTCTGCCCCTCCCTAAAGATAGAATTTGTAGATAATTGACCCTCTTTCTGGGACTCACCCACAAACAGGACCAAGCCTGGCCTGTTGAGGAGTGACGGACTCCATCCTAGCTGGAGGGGTGCTCTCATCTTATCTACAAACATAGACAGGGCTCTAACTCCCCTAGCTCCACAATGAGATAGGGTGCAGGCCAGGCAGCAGGCTGTTAGCCAGCCTGTCAGCTTAGTGGAGTCTGCCACTAGCACAGTCAGTGTAGTCAGCTCAGCTATCCCCATTGAGACCGTATCTGTGCCTCGACCTAGGTTGGGCAAAACTAAACATGGCAGTGTTCGCCTTAGCAATCTCACTGGAATAAAGACCTCCTCCATTCCTGCCATTATTGAAAGAGATTGTGATACCTCACATCTCAAAATAGGGCTACTTAATGTTAGATCCCTCACTTCCAAGGCAGTTATAGTCAATGAACTAATCACTGATCATAAATCTTTCAGTCAGGCCAATCTGATGTGATTGGCCTGACTGAAACATGGCTTAAGCCAGATGTATTTACTGTGTTAAATGAGGCCTCACCTCCTGGTTACACTAGTGACCATATCCCCCGTGCATCCCGCAAAGGGGGAGGTGTTGCTAATATTTATGATAGCAAATTTCAATTGACAAAAAAAACCGACGTTTTCGGCGTTTGAGCTTCTAGTCATGAAATCTATGCAGCCTACTCAATCACTTTTTGTAGCTACTGTTTACAGGCCTCCTGGGCCATATACAGCGTTCCTCACTGAGTTCTCTGAATTCCTATCGGACCTTGTAGTCATGGCAGATTATATTCTAATTTTTGGTAACTTTAATATTCACATGGAAAAGTCCACAGACCCACTCCAAAAGGCTTTCGGAGACATCATCGACTCAGTGGGTTTTGTCCAACATGTCTCCGGACCTACTCACTGCTACAGTCATACTCTGGACCTAGTTTTGTCCCGTGGAATAAATGTTGTGGATCTTAATGTTTTTCCTCATAATCCTGGACTATTGGACCACCATTTTATTACGTTTGCAATCGCAAAAAATAATCTGCTCAGACCCCAACCAAGGATCATCAAAAGTTGTGCTATAAATTCTCGGACAACCCAAAGATTCCTAGATGCCCATCCAGACTCCCTCCGCATACCCAAGGACGTCAGAGTACAAAAATCAGTTAACCACCTAACTGAGGAACTCAATTTAACCTTGTGCAATACACTAGATGCAGTCGCACCCCTAAAAACCAAAAACATTTGTCATAAGAAACTAGCTCACTGGCATACAGAAAATACCCGAGCTCCAAAGCAAGCTTCCAGAAAATTTGTGCGGAAATGGCACCACACCAAACTGGAAGTCTTCCGAATAGCTTGGAAAAACAGTACCGTGCAGTATCACTGCTGCTCGATCATCCTATTTTTCCAACTTAATTGAGGAAAATAAGAACAATCCAAAATGTATTTTTGATACTGTCGCAAAGCTAACTAAAAAGCACCATTCCTCAAGAGAGGATGGCTTTCACTTCAGCAGTGATAAATTCAAGAACTTCTTTGAGGAAAAGATCATTAGAAAGCAAATTACGGACTCCTCTTTAAATCTGCGTATTCCTCCAAAGCTCAGTTGTCCTGAGTCTGCACAACTCTGCCAGGACCTAGGATCAAGGGAGACACTCAAGTGTTTTAGTACTATATCTCTTGACACAATGATGAAAATAATCACAATCATGGCCTCTAAACCTTCAAGCTGCATACTGGACCCTTCCAACTAAACTACTGAAAGAGCTGCTTCCTGTGCTAGGCCCTCCTATGTTGAACATAATAAACGGCTCTCTATCCACCGGATGTGTACCAAACTCACTAAAAGTGGCAGTAATAAAGCCTCTCTTGAAAAGCCAAACCTTGACCCAGAAAATATAAAAAACCTATATCGAATCTCCCATTCCTCTCAAATATTTTAGAAAAAGCTGACTCACTGCCTTCCTGAAGACAAACAATGTATACAAAATACTTCAGTCTAGTTTTAGACCCCATCATAGCACTGAGACTGCACTTGTGAAGGTGGTAAATTACCTTTTAATGGCGTCAGACCGAGGGTCTGCATCTGTCCTCGTGCTCCTAGACCTTAGTGCTGCTTTTGATACCATCGATCACCACATTCTTTTGGAGAGATTGGAAACCCAAATTGGTCTACACGGACAAGTTCTGGCCTGGTTTAGATCTTATCTGTCGGAAAGATATCAGTTTGTCTCTGTGGATGGTTTGTCTTCTGACAAATCAACTGTACATTTTGGTGATCCTCAAGGTTCCGTTTTAGGACCACTATTGTTTTCACTATATATTTTACCTCTTGGGGATGTCATTCGAAAACATAATGTTAACTTTCACTGCTATGCGGATAACACACAGCTGTACATTTTGATGAAACATGGTGAAGCCCCTGCTGTTTTCAACTCTCTAGAAACAGCAGGAGCGGTAGAGATACTCTGAATGATCGGCTATGAAAAGCCAACTGACATTTACTCCTGAGGTGCTGCACCCTCGACAACTACTGTGATTATTATTATTTGACCATGCTGGTCATTTATGAACATTTGAACATCTTGGCCATGTTCTGTTATAATCTCCACCCGGCACAGCCAGAAGAGGACTGGCCAACCCTCATAGCCTGGTTCCTCTCTAGGTTTCTTCCTAGGTTTTGGCCTTTTTAGGGAGTTTTTCCTAGCCACCGTGCTTCTACACCTGCATTTCTTGCTGTTTGGGGTTTTAGGTTGGGTTTCTGTACAGCACTTTGAGATATCAGCTGATGTAAGAAGGGCTTTATAAATACATTTGATTTGATTTTGATTTAGTTACTCCACAATACTAACCTGAATTTTGAATTCAGCCTGTAACACAGCAAAATGTGTAATTCATCTAGGGGTATGAATACTTTCTGAAGGCACTGTATGTGTCAAGCAGTTACAAAAGAAATGACCAGAATGTTCTGGTTCAGATAAATACAGTAAAATGTAATCTGCATACAATATCACATGATGTTCTCCACCAATCTCTATTCCCCGGATTGAGCCATGGGTTCTGATTTATTGAGGTTAGGTGTTCCGTGGCTAAAGCAAATAAATAACTGGACAGAGTGCATCAAATCAAATTTATTTATATAGCCCTTCGTACATCAGCTGATATCTCAAAGTGCTGTACAGAAACCCAGCCTAAAACCCCAAACAGCAAGAAATGCAGGTGTAGAAGCACGGTGGCTAGGAAAAACTCCCTAGTTATGTTATGATTATTTATTTCTGTTGTTCCAAATGTCTGAATAAAAATGGGAAAATAAGAAGCTCACCTAAGACCTGACCTCCAAGTACTTTATAGACTATAATAATTGTTGTCACTTCATCAATTTACCATTGAGATGGTGCATTATTAATGAAATACTATTATTTTGTTATTATTTTTACACCTCCGTTTTGTATCTGTCCAACTTTTCCACAGTGTGCGGGTGTCCATCCCTCCTAGTATTCTTGTTTGAAACCAACAGACACTATTTGATATAAAAGACCTTTGGCACAGATGGCCAACCATCATTTCTGTCACGTTCTGACCTTAGTTCCTTTTTTATGTCTTTATTTTAGTTTGGTCAGGGCGTGAGTTGGGGTGGGCATTGCCAGGGCGTGAGTTGGGGTGGGCATTGCATGCCTGCGCTCCGCTCGTGCCGGGTGAATGTGTGCATTGAGCCTAAGGGAGAGGTGCGAGTGGTATGCACCAGATCTCCAGTGCTCACCCCAGCCCGGTTCAACCTGTGCCTGCACTCTGGAGGGTCCGGGCTAAAGTGGTCATCCAGCCTGGAGAAGTGGTGCCAAGGCTGCGCACCAGAGCTCCAGTGCTCCCCCACAGCCCGGTCCTTCCGGTGCCTCCTCCAAGCACCAGGTCTACTGTAGGTCTCCCCAGCCTGGTGGGTCCTGTGGCAGCCCCACGCACCAGGCTGTTTCTCCGTCTCCTCCCTCCAGGTTCTCTCTCCAAGCCAGAGCCGCCCGCCAGTCCGGAGCTGCCAGAGCCGCCCGCCAGTCCGGAGCTGCCAGAGCCGCCCGCCAGTCCGGAGCTGCCAGAGCCGCCCGCCAGTCCGGAGCTGCCCGCCAGTCCGGAGCTGCCAGAGCCGCCCGCCAGTCCGGAGGCGCCCGCCATTCCGGAGGCGCCCGCCAGTCCAGAGGCGCCCGCCAGTCCAGTGGTGCCCTCTACTAGGGTCTCCAATCCGGGGTCGGTGGCGAGGGTCGCCACTCCTAAGGTGCCACATAAGTGGGCCGAGACTATGGTGGAGTGGGGTCCACGTCCCGCTCCAGAGCCGCCACCGCGGTAAATGCCCACCCAGACCCTCCCCTATAGGTTCAGGTTTTGCACCTTGGGGGGGGGGGGGGGGGGTGTACTGTCACGTTCTGACCTTAGTTCCTTTTTTATGTCTTTATTTTAGTTTGGTCAGGGCGTGAGTTGGGGTGGGCATTGCCAGGGCGTGAGTTGGGGTGGGCATTGCATGCCTGCGCTCCGCTCGTGCCGGGTGAATGTGTGCATTGAGCCTAAGGGAGAGGTGCGAGTGGTATGCACCAGATCTCCAGTGCTCACCCCAGCCCGGTTCAACCTGTGCCTGCACTCTGGAGGGTCCGGGCTAAAGTGGTCATCCAGCCTGGAGAAGTGGTGCCAAGGCTGCGCACCAGAGCTCCAGTGCTCCCCCACAGCCCGGTCCTTCCGGTGCCTCCTCCAAGCACCAGGTCTACTGTAGGTCTCCCCAGCCTGGTGGGTCCTGTGGCAGCCCCACGCACCAGGCTGTTTCTCCGTCTCCTCCCTCCAGGTTCTCTCTCCAAGCCAGAGCCGCCCGCCAGTCCGGAGCTGCCAGAGCCGCCCGCCAGTCCGGAGCTGCCAGAGCCGCCCGCCAGTCCGGAGCTGCCAGAGCCGCCCGCCAGTCCGGAGCTGCCCGCCAGTCCGGAGCTGCCAGAGCCGCCCGCCAGTCCGGAGGCGCCCGCCATTCCGGAGGCGCCCGCCAGTCCAGAGGCGCCCGCCAGTCCAGTGGTGCCCTCTACTAGGGTCTCCAATCCGGGGTCGGTGGCGAGGGTCGCCACTCCTAAGGTGCCACATAAGTGGGCCGAGACTATGGTGGAGTGGGGTCCACGTCCCGCTCCAGAGCCGCCACCGCGGTAAATGCCCACCCAGACCCTCCCCTATAGGTTCAGGTTTTGCACCTTGGGGGGGGGGGGGGGGGGTGTACTGTCACGTTCTGACCTTAGTTCCTTTTTTATGTCTTTATTTTAGTTTGGTCAGGGCGTGAGTTGGGGTGGGCATTCTATGTTGTTTTTCTATGTTTTGTTCTGTGGGTTATATTTCTAGGTGTTTGGCATGGTGTGGTTCCCAATCAGAGGCAGCTGTTTATCGTTGTCTCTGATTGGGAGCCATATTTAGGTATCCTGTTTTTCATTGTGTGTTGTGGGTGATTGTTTCCTGTGTTAGTGTTTGTTTCACATTTTCAGGACTGTTTCGGTTTTCATTATTCATTCACTTTGTTATTTTTGTATTTTTGTCGTGTTCAGTTTTATTAAAATATAATGGACACTTACCACACTGCACATTGGTCCGATCCTTCGTACTACTCGTCTGAAGAGGAGGAAAACCGTTACAATTTCTATATAGTTCCACAAAACACACAGTGCTGAAAACTTAAGGAGCCATACAAATTTAAGGACCACTCTGTTTAAAAACAAAACTACTCTGAGACTCTCTTAGCCAAAAATCCATTAACCAATAATGCTGACAAGGTAAAAACCTGTCGTTCTGCCCCGGAGCAAGGCAGTTAAGCCACTGTTCACCGGTCGCCGAAGACGTGGATGTCGATTAAGGCAGCCCCCCACACCTCTCTGATTCAGAGGGATTGGGTTAAATGCGGAAGACGCATCAGTTGAATACGTTCATTTGGAAAACTGACTAGGTATCCCCTTTTCCCTTTCACTAATATTGAGTTGCACCCCCCCAGAACAGCCTCAATTCATCAGACAAGGAGTCGAAAGTGTTCCACAGGAATGCTGGCTCATGTTGACTTCAATATGCTGGCCCATGTGGACTTCAATGCTTCCCACCATTGTGTCAAGTTGGCTGGATGTCGGTTGGGTGGTGGACCATTCTTGATACACACAGGAAACCGTTGAGTGTGAAAAACCCAGCAGTGTTGCAGTTCTTGACACAAACCGGTGTGCCTGGCACCTACCCCGTTCAAAGATACCTAAATATTTTGTCTTCCCCATTCAGCCTCTGCGTGGCACATATACACAATCCATGTCTCAATTGTCACAAGGCTTAAAAATCATTCTTTAACCTGTCTCTTCCCCTTCATCTACACTGATTGAAGTGGATTTAACAAGTGACATCAATAACGGATTATAGCTTTCACCTGGATTCACCTATGTCATGGAAAAAGCAGATGTTCTCAGACCACTCCCAGACAGTCCTTTGCTATGAATGTCACGTTCATTATAAGGATCGGACAAAGGCGCAGCGTGGTGTGCGTACATTCTTATTTATTTAAAGAATGAACACTGAACAAAATAACAAAACGAACCGTGAAGCTATACAAACGAGTGCTGACAGGCAACTACACATAGACAAGATCCCACAACAGAAAGTGGGAAACAGGGCTACCTAAATAGGATCCCCAATCAGAGACAACGATAAACAGCTGTCTCTGATTGGGAACCATATCAGCCCAACATAGAAATACAAAACCCCTAGACCTACAACAACCCTAGACATACAAAACCCTAGACATACAACACTAGAGTACCCACCCTAGTCACACCCTGACCTAACCAACATATATAGAAAACAGAGATATCTAAGGTCAGGGCGTGACAATGAAGCTATTTTAATGTACTTAAAAGATATTGAGACAAAAATGGCGGCATTGGACCTTTAATGAGAGAGGTCAGATATAGCTTTTAAAAATAATGAATTGAGTTGACACCAATAAATGTATATTTTCACTATGAAATTGGGCCCAACATGAAAAGAAACACAAATTGTTAGTTTAATTTGCTGAGAAACTCTTTATCTACAAATTCATGGCAGTGCTTATTGGATATGAGTGGTATATTGAAACAGACACCTTCATATGAGAAATGTGGAAGAGTAATGGGTCAGACACACCGAGAAATCTTACTGCCAATACGTACTTGCCTTCTCTGCCCAGTGTTGACAGTTAACTTTTGTTTTTCACACAGCCCAGTTTAACCACAGATCAAAAGGTGTCAGTAGCTTGTTTGGCTTTGTGCCTGCTGTAGACAGCTAATGTTAGCTCGCTAACTAGTAAACTGCACTACTATCCGGACTATCCAAATAAAGTGTGGCCAGAATTTGTAGTAAGCCCTTACTAGCGTAGCTAGCAACATAATAATTAAATCACAATGGATTTGTTTTTGAATGAAGCAGCTGCCTGTATGCTGCCGAGAGTCAGTGTAGAAGCTAGCTAGCTATGTTGTGCTAAGGGAGAGCCGGGACGAAAGCAACACGGTATGAAAGTAACACGCCCATTTTCTCAGCTAAGACAGAAGCTAGAATGGCGTAGTGAAAGCAGCACATTCCTAATGCGGAGGATGAGCTCCCTGCAAAAAACCAACCCCACACCATCACACCTCCTCCTCCTCCATGCTTCACGGTGGGAACTATACATGCAGAGATCATCCGTTCACCTACTCTGCGTCTCACAAAGACACGGCGGTTGGAACCAAAAATCTTCAATTTGGAGATCAGACCAAAGGACAGATTTCCACCTGCTTGTGTTTCTTGGCCCAAGCAAGTCTCTTCTTCTTTTTGGTGTCAGTTTAGTAGTGGTTTCTTTTCAGCAACTTGACCATTGCTGAAAGGCCTGATTCATGCAGTTTCCTCTGAACAGTTGATGTTGAGATGTCTGTTACTTGAACTCTGTGAAGCATTTATTTAGGCTGCAATTTCTGAGGTGCAGTTAATTAACTCTAATTAACTTGTTTTCTGCAAGAGGTAACTCTGGGTCTTTCTTTCCTGTGGCGTTCCTCATGAGAGCCAGTTTCATCATAGCGCTTGACGGTTTTTGCGACTGCACTTGAAGAAACTTTCAAAGTTCTTGACATTTTCCAGATTAACTGACCTTCATGTCTTAAAGTAATGATGGACTGCTATTTATGTTTGCTTATTTCAGCTGTTCTTGCCATAATATGGACTTGGTCTTTTACCAAATAGGGCTATCTTCTGTATACTACCCCTACCTTGTCACAACACAACTGAATGGCTGAAACGCATTAAGAAGGAAAGAAATTCCACAAATGAACTTTTAACAAGGCACACCTGATAAGTGAAATGCCTTCCAGGTGACTACCTCATGCAGCTGGTTGAGAAAATGCCAAGAGTGTGCAATGCTGTCATCAAGGCAAAGGGTGGCTATTTGAAGAATCTCAAATATAAAATATATTTTGATTTGTTTAACACATTTTTGGTTACTACATGATTCCATGTGTTATTTCATAGTGTTATTACAGGGGATTTGAGGTTTCGCAACCTGGACTCAGGAACATGTAAATCTGGGACACTCTAATTAGTATGATATGTTACGTTTTGTATGGCATGTATTCATTTGTGAATGTCCATCATAGTACACATATTTTTGCTGCACTCGTGTCAGGTGGAATTCCACATTGGAAAACACAAGAACAGACAAACTCTTCTCATTCCTGCCATTAATCACATGATTCAGCCTACGAACATCGACCACTCCAGGAATAGTATTTCAATGTCACCTTCCTCTGACACTCCAGAAATTACTCTTTTGACAGGTGCCCTGCTCCGTAGCTCAAAGCACGACACAGGATAATCATCGACTCGAGTGAGGCCCAACACATTCCTTCTGATCAGCATAAACACAAGAAATCAATACAAGCGCATTCCTCATGATCTTCACCGATTGCACTTTACCCAAAGCTTTTTTCACCATTTTGGATATTTTCGATGGATTCACTAAGTCAGGCACCAATACTCCCAGAAAACATACTCCTACCAGATACAAGATCCTTTGCCACATTTGTCTATTCATCCTTATTTCCACCGCCATCAGATTCAAGCTCCATCTCAGCTTCCGCCATCTTCCAAATCATATCGCTCCTCCACCGGGAAAAGTGCCCTCTTTTTCTTGTCACTTATGTCAGCTCCCCCATGTGAAGTTCATGCTCTCTGATTGGCTCAAAGTCAAGTTGTTGGCCACTGCCAAGCGTTACAATTCTACAAGTAGAAACATCAGGTTCGTCGGTACCAGGTCGGTACGCAGCAGGTACGTATTTTGTTCTAGCAAGAGAAGGAACTGTCTCCTACTGTGCTAAGTACCTATCGGCAGTCAGATTTCTCAGCGTCTGACTTCGAAGAATATCTGAACCCAATTTGGACCAAATTACTCATTCAAATTGCGGCATCCATTTGGTAGTACTTAGGTTGTTGTTGCCATTTGAAGATCAAAGAGGTTTCAGAATAAAGCAGAGATGCCCTTTGTGCTATTGTTGTTAGCTGAAATGATGTTGCATTAATGCTGCAATAGCACTATATTTAACCCAAATGTATATTGTTGATGTTTCTGTACATAACAAAAGCAATTCCTAAATGAAAGGAGCCAAAGGAAAATGAATAACGACATTATTCCGTTACATGCATTCATCACAGAACAAACTCGCTCATTATCCATCCAAGTTAAGATGGCGCCGAAGAGGATGGCTGACGTTTTACATGCTCCTAACCAGCTGTGCTATTTTGTAACTTTTTTTGCATTGTTTTTAACTTTTTAAAAACTTATTTTGTACATAATGTTGCTGCTACCGTCTCTTATGACTGAAAATAACTTCTAGCAACAACACGTCTGCCACGCTGATCCTCAACACTGGGGCCCCTCAGGGGTGTGTACTTAGTCCCCTCAAGTACTCCCTGTTCACCCACGACTGCGTGGCCAAACACGACTCCAACACCATCATTAAGTTTGCTGTGACGACACAACAGTGGTAGGCCTGATCACCGACAATGATGAGACAGCCTATAGGGAGGTCAGAGAACTGGCAGTGTGGTGCCAGGACAACAACCTCTCCCTCAGTGTGAGCAAGACAAAGGAGCTGATCGTGGACTACAGGAAAAGGCGGGCCGAACAGGCCCCCATTAACATCGACGGGCTGTAGTGGAGCGGGTCAAGCGTTTCAAGTTCCTTGGTGTCCACATCACCAACTAGGCAGGCTCGAGGTCAGGACAGGCAGGGGTTCCGTAACCAGGTTAGAGTCCAAACGATACAAGATGATAGGCATCCTCGAGGTCAGGGGCAGGCAGAGTGGTCAGGCAGGTGGGCTCAGAGTCAGGACAGGCAAGGGTCAAAACCAGGAGGGTGAGAAAAGAGAGACTGGGAAAAGCAGGAGCTGAGACACAAAAATGCTGGTTGACTTGACAAACAAGACGAATTGGCACAGAGAGACAGGAAACACAGGGATAAATACACCGGGGATAATAAGCGACATCTGGAGGGGGTGGAGACAAGCACACGGACAGGTGAAACAACTCAGGGCGTGACACACAAACCTGATATCCCCAAAGACTGATTATTTTCCTCTGGATGTTTTCTCTTCATCGTGAAACGAATACATTCTCGTCAGAATAATATGGAGATTGCAATTGGGATGAATTGTTAACCTATCTTCAGGGTTGAATTGACATTGTTTGTCAATGATAGAGGTCAAAGCAATTATAAACACTGCTGTTCATATTTTAGAATATGATGGAGATGCGGTGGCCCTAAGGGGAAGAAATAGTATTTGTTGGGAATGTGGAAATTTAACTCATTTTGGGGAGAATGTCCTTGTCCAATCGTTTTCAATTCCTCATTTACCATTTTTGCTGTTTTTCTATTAAATAGAACTTGATGGTTCCAATCTTTTTCACACCCTTACATACTTTACTAACAAAACAGTGTGTTTATGTAGTCACAATAATGTCCTGAGGTAATAAAAAGTTGATAGTCAGACTGAAAACACTTTACTTGATACCCAGCGTCATAACATGTTATGACACGGTGATAACCATGTCATAACAGCTGACATAACTTGTCATAACCTGTCATAATATGATCATAATACTGTCATTATACATATTTAGACTTTTGCAGTTTTTGCGACTGCACTTGACGAAACGTTCAAAGTTCTTGAAATTTTCCAGATTTGACTGACCTTCATATTTTTTCTCCTTGCTTATTTGAGCTGTTCTTGCTATAATATGGACTTAGTATTTTATGGCTATCTTCTGTATACCACCCCTGACTTGTCACAACAAAACTGATTGGCTCAAAGGAAATAACTTCCACAAATGAACTTTTAACAAGGCAGACCTGTTAATTGAAATGCATTCCAGGTGACTACCTCATGAAGCTGGTTGAGAGAATGCAAAGAGTGTGCAAAGCTGTCATCAAGGCAAAGGGTGGCTATTTGAAAAATCTCAAATATAAAATATATTTCAATTTGTTTAACACTTTTTTGGTTTCTACATGATTCCATATGTGTTATTTCATAGTTTTGATGTCTTCACTATTATTCTACAATGTAGAAAATTGTAAAAATAAAAGAAAAACCCTTGAATGAGTAGGTGTGGCCAAACTTTTGA
Organism: Salvelinus namaycush; assembly: GCF_016432855.1. Lineage (NCBI taxonomy): Eukaryota > Metazoa > Chordata > Actinopteri > Salmoniformes > Salmonidae > Salvelinus > Salvelinus namaycush. Next base: position 53,761,647 of record NC_052308.1, on the reverse strand, counting down.
CTGGTACTGTACGTGATAGGCCTATCTGGCTTATATGATGATGGTTATAATGCTTCTTGCCAGTGTCATAAAGTGTATTTTCTTAGTCCAAGTAAAGTGACACAGGATAGTCATAATGCTTTATGACAGGGTCATAAAGTGTATTTTCTGCATGTTATTTAAAATATGATGGAAAAACATGACTGTAAATAACCAATACCATAACAACAAAGGACTTAGGACACAAACTAAACAAATGCAAGGAAACTTCTTGGCAGGGAAAAAACACATTTGAATAAATGTGGGTTTTGACACTCTTATGTAGGTGTCATAACCAGCCATAAAATAATGCAATATGTCTCAACAGGTGTAAATATATGGGTCATGACAGAGTTATGACCATATTGTGACAGGTTATGACAAGTTATGTCAGCTGTTATGACATTATGACATGACCGTGTCATAACCTGTTTTGACCGTGTCATAACGTGTTATGACGCTGGGTGTCAAGTAAACTGTTACCACTTTTTCTCAGGGAGATGTGTCTGAATGAAATGTGGCTACTCTACTATGTATGGTATAGTTAGAAAGGTTCTTTCATCTTACGCTCCCCAAATCAATATCTTCACTCTGAAAAGCAAAAACTGTGTCTAAAACATCAGCCAAATGGTGTTCATTAGTGTTTGGTTTCAGAGTAAATCAATACATATTAATTTAAGTTTAATGGGCAACCTCACATGCCCGGAGCAGTGGGTGAGAAGGTATTACGTGTGGGTAGGTCTAATGGTACTGTTCTTCTCTTATAATAGGCATTTACTATTACTCTCTTTATGAAATGGAGTTCATAATGGGTATGATCAATCTTTGGAATGAATCCTTTTTTTAAGAACACTTCCTATAAGGAAGTGATTAATCTCCATCCAACAGACCATCAGAACATAAAATAGGTGCAACCATATTATTGGTACAGGGACAGACAGTACAAACGTATGAGCATATGATAACATTCACTCTTATTTGTACAGTACGAGACCTATATATGTCAAATATGAGTACATAAAATGGTTTTCCTGGCAACATTATCTTCAATCTTCAGCATCATCAACAACAAACCAAAATCAATGCAGTATGTACTGTATGTACTGCGTACATAAAAAATAATAAATGATAGGAAAAAAATCCAGCAACTTGTATGAAGAATATGATGGAGCTTCAAGCCAAGTCAGCTCTACAGTCTGCACGTATTGCTTACTCTGTATACCTCAGTAAACCCTACTCAGGGAAACCTGCAACCCACTCACATCTGTGACTGAGTAAAGCCTGTGCTGAAATTAGGACCACCATTTGCTCAGATTCCTCCCCCTGTGTGGTCTATATCTAATGCAGAGGCCCTGCTGAATGTTGAACCTCTATATACTCAGCAGGTGTGGAATCCCTCCACTTGGGGACTACTTTCTCTCTCTACCCTAAGAGTGATGGGAGAGGGGGTGGTGGAAGGATCCAAGCTAATTACTCATGGATAAATGCTGAGATGAGCATCTCTGCCTGTTAGCGCTACAATGGGAGGAAAATGTCAAATCAATGGTGAAATGTTGCAAACGTCTCCCCCTTAAGCCCTTTTCTCTGTTATAATTTGTCATGGATCTGTAAGCCTCCATTATATCATATTTACCATGTTTGTGCTGTTACCGCATTCTGTGAGAGTAATCAATATTTAGGATATCAATGAATTGGAAATTATTGCACCTAATCATTATTACAATGCTTTTGTTTTAACGTAGGGACAACGGAACATGAGACTTATGACTGTAAATAAAATGTTCATATTGAAAAATAGGCCGTGGTCGTGGTGTTATACTTTCCTCAGTGTTTGCATGACTAAGTGGTGTGTGAGGTAAAAAAAAACAACACTCACAGAATGAGAAATTATCAATAAAGCCTTGACGCACTTTAGGGAGTTCTACAGTACAGTATCCATGGGAGCATCCACACAAAAAATTTATTGCATTCACAATGATTTTTGTGGTGGCCATGACAAGGCCTCTTTACATTCCCTGTGTATTGTGTCAATTCTCAATGCCAATACAGTAAGAACTGCAATATATTTTGAAAATATATTACTCCTATGAGCAACTAATATAAAGAGAGTGGAGTTGTGTTTGTCATGCCTTAGAGAGGACATTTTGTTGGTTGTTTGCATCAGTGTGTGTGTGTGTGTGTGTGTGCACGTGCACATCTATGTGTGTTTGTTTGTGTGAAAAGGAGAGAGAGAGCGAGAGAGAGAGAGCATACAGTCCCGCTGCATACAGTCCCTCTGACAGTGGACACTGCATGAGCTCCATGTGATAGCTGCTTTAAGCTAGTTACTGCTGAGCCCCCTAAAATATTTACATGCTTTTAGGATCTGTAAAGACCATGCAGGGCAATTGACCTCCATCACTCTTCTGGATGGCAGCAAATAAGTGGGTTTGACTAGATGATTACCATTGACAAACCAGTTAGAAATGGGGAAAGTTGGGTTTTACGGGTATTTTGACTTTTCTGACTGAAGTAGGCTATTAAATAGCTAATTGAGAGAAGCTTTTTGAAGTATTAGTACTCTGACAATGATGCTGTTTAATATGTTAAAATAATGTAACCTTTTCATAAAAGCATGCAACTTGGTACACTTGGTTAACTCACTTGGTGGAAATTTTAAAGTGGCTCATATAGCGAGGATCAAATCATTTAAATTCATAAGCATTTATAAAATGCGTAATCATTTCTAAGTATACGTATTTATAAACATTTATGAGAATTTAGGTAGTGATTATGAAGCCTATCTGAATGCCTTATGAAGCATTCATAAAATGCACTTCAAATAAAGAGGGACCAGAATTTATAATGACTTTTTCATGAAAGTTATTATAAAGTGTAGATGAACTTCCTAACCCCTTTGGGATAGCAGTGATATCACTGAATTATGTTTGTTGACTCACACTAGTTTTTCTGAGAATTATGCTGAGGGAAGGAGCATCTCTACTCAAGATTCTAGGAATAAACAAACATTTACATACATTAAAGCAGATGCTCCTATATCCACAGTGACATGCAAATCAAATAACTCCAAATGTATACAAGCCGATGACCGCACGCTGACAGCAACAGCGCATACTCATCGCAGAGCTAATATTTTCGTAACATTTGCACATAGCTTGTCTTCTTTATCGTAAATGTAATACATTTCATGATCTGCTAGCCAGTAAAATATAAACAACCCAGGTTGTGTTGCTTAACTGGAGACGTGGCGGCCTTGACGTAATACGTAAACTGAGATTCAATTGAGCCACACAAATTAGGAAAAATTTGGTTTTGTATTTGATAAACGTTTTAATTAAAAGTATGAATTTCAGCACCCCGCGGAAGGACTGTGGTTGTACAGGATAAACATAGGTACAGGTAAGCATTTTCATAATTGACATTTTTACAAGTATACAAGTATGTCAACTGATGGTGACTCAAGGTTGTTGCTAGCAAATCAAACGACCACTTATCAAAACTTAACTCCACCTTGATATAAGAGAACGGAGATGAGCGTTCCTCAGCAAAATCAATGCCAGACAGGAGAGTCACTGAACCATCTTACTGTGGCCTAGGGGGACCAGCTGCAGTAGAACTTTATGCTTTATCTAGCGGTTTCAGGGACGCCACTGAGCATCTCGCCCCAGGGGCTCTCTTTGCCATTGTTTGTAATGTGCCTCCAAATGGGTCTTGAACACACACATTTGGAGGCACGTTACATTGTTAATATACTATATTCTGGCAGGTAAACTAATTTGTGTGTTAATAGTGTTTAAAGAACATTATGCAAATGTTCCTGTCATCATTGTTTATTTAGCATAGCCTACTTAAAAACACCACTGTGCTCAAGCATTGCATGCTTTCCCCCACACAAATACAGGCTCTAGTAATGTACACACATGTACTACCCATATTGTCACATCTTTGGATAAAGTGTGCTGGGCAGTAAGCTGGGGGATCAGCCCTGACAACCAAACCAATTATGCTCACTGCCTGTCTTCGACATGAGCCTGGAGGCCATAGGAGCCATGTTAGCATCCTGAGTCAGTAGCCCACAATACTACTCCAGCTACTCCAGTCTCTGGAGCCCAACCATGGACACGTTCAATACCCCACTCCCCTGCAGGCAGGGGTTGGAATCGGTTCAGGGAAAAGAACAGACAACCGAAAAAGGAACATTTTTGGAGGAATGAAACGTAATGGAAGGAACATGATCTCTAGTGTTCCAGAACATGGCCCAGGTTCCCGATAGCAGGATAATTTAGGCTTACTCGTGTTTTAACGATGCATCGTTCCTACAATGGTCGAAGATGTAACATGCGTTTCCCAAAACACCCCACAGAGAGAACAGTCGCTAAGTGCGTCATTGGAGCATATGTCAATACTGATAGGATTGAAATAAAGGCAGAACTGCTTTCTCCGTTTAAATGTTACCTTAACATAATTATTTCACAATGCTGATGATGGATCTGCTCTTAGAGAGAGATTGTAAATATTGAGGCAGCTGATTCTAACGCTTACCCAATAAAAATTCACAAAATCAGTGTTGACACATCATTAAGCACATGTTAGGCTATACCTCATGAATACAGTGCCTTCGGAATGTATTCAGACCACTTTATTTTTTCCACATTTTGTTATTTTACAGCCTTATTCTAAAATTGATTTTATGAAAAAAAATCCTTAGCAATCTACACACTATACCCCATAATGACAAAGTCAAAAGAGGATTTTAGACATTTCTTCTAATTTAAAAGTAAAAAACAGAAATACCTTTTTACATAAGTATTCAGACCCTTTGCTATGAGACTCGAAATTGAGCTCAGGTGCATCTTGTTTCCATGGATCATCCTTGAGATGTTTCTACAACTTGATTGGAGTCCACCTGTGGTAAATTACATTGATTGGACATGATATGGAAAGGCACACACCTGTCTATATAAAGTCCCACAGTTGACAGTGCATGTCAGAGCAAAAACCTAGCCATGAGGTCGAACGAATTGACTGTAGAGCTCCAAGACAGGATTGTGTCGAGGCACAGATCTGTGGAAGGGTACCAAAATAGTTCTGCAGCATTGAAAGTCCCCAAGAACACAGTGGCGTCCATCATTATTAAATGGAAGAAGTTTGGAACCACCAAGCCTCCTCCTACAGCTGGCCGCCAGGCCAAACTGAGCCACCGGGGGAGAAGGGCCTTGGTCAGGGAGGTGACCAAAAACCTGATGGTCACTCTGACAGATCTCTAGAGTGACTCTGTGGAGATGGGAGAACCTTCCAGAAGGACAACCATCTCAGCAGCACTCCACCAATCAGGCCTTTATGGTAGAGTGACCAGACGGAAGCCGCTCCTCAGTAAAAGGCACATGACAGCCTGCTTGGAGTTTGCCAAAAAGCACCTAAAGACTCTCAGACCATGAGAAACAAGATTCTCTGGTCTGATGAAACAAAGACTGAAATATTTGGCCTGAATGCCAAGTGTCACGTCTGATGGAACCTGGCACCATCCCTACAGTGAAGCATGGTGGTGGCAGCATCATACTGTGGGGATGTTTTTCAGTGGCAGGGACTGGGAGAAAAGTCAGGATCGAGGAAAAGACAAACGGAACAAAGTACAGAGAGATCCTTGATGAAAACCTGCTCCAGAGTGTTCAGGACCTCAGACTTGGGCAAAGGTTCACCTTCCAACAGGACAACGACCCTAAGCACATAGCCAAGACAACGCAGGAGTGGCTTCGGGACAAGTCCCTGAATGTTCTTCAGTGGCCTAGCCAGAGCTCGGACTTGAACCCAATCGAACATCTCTGGAGAGACCTGAAAATAGCTGTGCAGCAATGCTCCCCATCCATCCTGACAGTTTGAGAGAATTTGCAGGGAAGAATGGGAGAAACTCACAAAATACAGGTGTGCCAAGCTTGTAGCGTCATACCCAAGAAGACTTGGTGCTGTAATCACTGCCAAAGGTGCTTCAACAGAGTACTGAGTAAAAACCTGTTTTTGCTTTGTCACTATGGGCTATTGCGTGTAGATGGATGAGGAAAAAAATATCTCACATTTTAGAATAAGGCTGAATTTATCAATGCTCCTACGAAGGTTCTAACGATAAAAAAAATGTACAATAAGGAACTCGATCCTGGTGAACTTTTACCGCTGCACGGTCGAGAGCATTCAGACTAACTGCGCCACAGTATGGTTTGGCAGATTCTCCGTGGCCGACCGGAAGGCCCTGCAACGGGTGGTGAAAACCGCCCAGCACATCACTGGTGCCCAGCTCCCTGCCATCATAGACCTCCAGAGCAAGCTGTGTCTGCGTAGGACGCGCGGCATCATCAGGGATCCTTCACATCCATGCCACAAACTGTTTGCTCTCCTACCATCAGGCAGGCGGTACAGGTCTCTACGTTCCCGCACTAGCAGGCTCAAGAACAGTTTCTTTCCAGCTACTGTAACCCTGCTGAACACTGTGACATGGCACTAGCCATATCCACCCGCCCACCGCTTAGTACTGCCTATCAGGGACCTTGTTGCACTACTCTCTTTGCACTCTTCACAGTACTACTGGACTCTGACATTACTTTGCAAAGTCTGATTAAGGACATTATTCCATTGTACATGTTACCAAGGTAGACATGTACCTCATTACTACTATCCCTGCATTTCAGTTGCATGCCTCCTTGCACTTTCAATTTGCCTTCATTGCACATTTAGACTTACCATTTGTACTTGCCATTTGCCTTCATTGCACATTTATACATCCCACTTAATCACATACATTGTACTTAATTGTTTTACTTGTACATTTTTTGCACTCTTTTATTTGTACTTCTGGTCAGATTCTAACTGCATTTCGTTGTACTGTACTTGTTCAATGACAGGAAAGTTGAATCTAATCTATTCTAGATGAACTGTGACTTTATTTGCGTTCGAAACGGTTCAGAACCTTTTTTCTGGTCAGAATACTGGAACAGAACGAAAAAAATAGGGATTCTGCTCAGAACGGAACGATTTAAAATCATTTTGGTTCGAAGCCCTGCCTGCAGGCCATGGTAAACAGCCCACATTTTGCCCGGGAGTAGGTGATGGTTAGAATCCTGTTTCCTCCCTATAGCATGTCTAACAACGGAGCAAAGAGCACTCCTGCCTGTAGCACTAGCATCCCCTCCTGTGGAGCTTCATAAGAAAGCTCTTTGGAGAGATTTACGGTGTTGGATATCAAAAGGAAAAGAGCAGGGGGATCAATTGCTTCTTGAGAATAAAATAAATGTGTTAGTGAGTTAGAAAATGAATATCCTAAAAATATATAAAAGTAACTACGCTAACATACATAATATTTTATTTGTTTTATGGGTCAAAAATATACAGCTGGCATGTATGTTTGTTTGTTTGTGTACGTGCATGTGTGCGTGCAACATGCTTGTGTCTATATGTGTGTGTTTGCGAGTGTCAGTTATGTCCATGGTTGATCAGCCTTGGGTGGGTTGACACAGAGGGCAGACAGTCATTACAGCATGAAGGGAAAGAGTACACCAACAGGGCTGAGAATCTGCCACCAGGGTTTACATTAAAATAGCCTTTTGGACTTTCTGTCAGATGTGTCGGAATGGTGAGGGCTAAAGGTATTATGTCAAAGAAAGAAGGTGACATTGTGGGGCTAAAGTATGCACACTTGTATCCTTTTCCAGTTGCATTGTGCTTGACATGATTTCCACAATTTCCTTTGAGAAATAGAATGAATTGTACATTAAAACATAACATTGTATTGTAGTGTCTGGAGATTTATATCAAGAGATATGGAAAACTACAATATCATAATCCTGATGGGGGCTCAAAGCAGAACATTAAAATTGAATTAACAGCATTTCATCCACTTGAAAATGCATTTAGAAATACATACACTACCTGTCAAAAGTTTCAGAACACCTACTCATTCAAGGATTTCTTTATTTTTACTATTTTCTACATTGTAGAATAATAGTGAAGACATCAAAACTATGAAATAACACACGTGGAATCATATAGTAAGCAAAAAAGTGTTAAACAAATGAAAATATCTATATATTTTTGACATTCTTCAAATAGCCACCCTTTGCCTTGATGACAGCTTTGCATACTCTTGCTAAGTTGGAGCATCCAAAAGGCAATCCACTCACAATTCAAGGTCCTTGCTACTAAATGCCTATTTCAGCACAGGATAGCACCATCCCCTTAGCACTGAGGCAAAGGTTTGATTTTCTCTGCCCGTGAACCAGGCAACTCTGCTTACAATAAGGCATATGAAACGGGAGACCCAGCGATTGCAGCAAAAGCAGTCTCATCTCGCTGTGATGTTCTCAGATGAATTTAGAGCTCTCAACATGAAAAAATACCAAATCATTTCATAGAATTGAAACAAGACCACCTTGTCTTGGTCACAGAGGGACGGAATGCTTGAAAAGCGGAAGTGGTAACGAGTCAGTAGTTATTTTAATGGTGTCTTTATGTCACTCAGAGGAAGCTGGGAAGAAAATGCTCTGTTGTCAGTTATATGAAATGGTACGAATTTTGTACTGTCACTAAGTATCATAATATTTATTTTAGTTATAAGAAAGGTGAAATATTATAGTAAGTCGTTTATAATTTGATTGTTACTATATTTGGAGAGCATTTCAAATCATGTCAAGCCCTATTCCCCAACTTTTGTTGAATAGGGAAAATAATAATATTTTCATATTTATACTGTGCACTTGAGCTTGTGTCCTCAAAAGTGACTACATCTCAGCAATGTATGACTATTTATACCAGAAAGGTGAGTTTTTAAAAATCTTTCTGGTAGTATAAGCATTACTAGGTATTGTTTATGGCCCTTTCATTATAAATAATTATTTTTGGGTATGTCTATTTATTTATCTACATTTTGACATGACATTTAACAAGTTTTAAACTTTTTATTGATTATTTTGTCATAAGCTTAATGAATCCTAAAATTTATCTCACCAGTCAGTTAGAAACTTGTAACTCACATGTACATTGAATGAACTTTATGGCTTTTTTTCCAAATGCGGTGTCCATATTAGGACATCCTCAATCTCTGACGATTGAGACTGTCCTAATATGGACATGTATACTCATATCTTATATATTAGCATCAGATATTTCCAGATCCAAACTGATTGCCAATGTGAATGCTAATACATGTACAGTACTTGGCCTGCAACTGACATATTGACAATAGACTAGCTAAAACAGAATTTTCATAGTGCAGTTTACTATTCCCTGACAGCCGTTTGGTAAATTCATATGTCTTGTAAATTTGAGGCTGAGTCTCAAATTTAGATATAAGCACTGAGAATGGATAGAGAATTAGTTGAAATGCCCTCCACTGCAGCCTTGCATTCATTTTAGACAACGGTATCACCTCTAAACTGAAAGCTGCTTTATTATGTCAATAATAATAATGTACATTTCAAACGGGAGAAAATAATAAATATGAAGTTCAAAGAGTCTATCATAGAGTCCACCCATCTAAAAAATGTTCAAGCATAGTACAGGCAGAGAGATTTTCATTTGAATAATGGGAATAAATTGCTTGGGTTTCCTGCATGCTTTGCTCTTAGATTGCATACAGTTGCTGTGTTATAACTGCAATGGTCTCGTTGCTTCGGAACTGGAGGAAAAACAACCTTCCACTCTCTCATTAACAAGGCATTCCAGCGATGATGGCCTGGTGTCAACAAAGTGTTGACAAGATATATTCCACATTTTTCTCCGTTAGCTGAAAAGTTTAGGAGGAAGTGTGGCGCTTGAAGGTGATAAACAGGACACTGCATTTCCTCCCGAGATTCTGTGATCGGTGCAAAGACAGGAGCCCATCCGTTATGTTATAAGATGGCTGGGGCGAAGGGGGCCAAGTTGTGATTAAACACTGATCTTGTGCCGGACGGGAGAGAGACAAAAAAGTGGAGCGCCATTCCCCATGATTGATGGCCTGCACTTGAACTGACAATAATGCGTCAGGCCAATGCGCCAAGGAAATATATTTCCACCGACACTCTGTTCTCTCTGGGGGTCCAGGACTCAAATGAAATGAACATTTTGGACTAGCACATTAACAGGAAAACAGAAATCACTGGAAAGATGCATCTAAAAAAAACTATCCTCCAGAATATGTGCATCATTTCTGATATTTTCTCTCGTCTCATATTGATACAGTACATATTCTAAAGTTACATCAGAAGTTGTAGTCATATTTCATCACAACCTCAAAGTATTCACAATTTTGGTCAAACAGTGTTCGTCCAACAGTATTCATAGTATGGCCAAAACTGGGGGCAGTTTCCCCAGCCTGTGGCCAAAATCACAATTAGCTCATTTTGAACCCTCTATTATCTCTCTAGGGCCTACCGGCGGCTGTACATCTCCCAGGCCCCTGGGTGGTCCCCTAGGACAGCGGTTCTCAAACTTCTCCTTGGGGACCCCAGAAGTCTCAAAATGTTGTTGTAACCCTCAAATAGTGCACCTGATTCACCTAGTCAAGGGCTTGATTAATTGACAAGTTGAATCAGGTGTGCTAGCTCTGGAATAGATCAAATAGAGGGAATGGCTGAGGGTCCCTGGGGAGAGGTTTGAGAACCACTGCCCTACGGGAGCCCTGTGAGTGATTGAGGGACGGGCCAGGGTGGCTGCATGACCTGTGCTCCATTAATCTCTCCTCTGGGCCCGTCATGTGCTGTCACTGTGTGTCAGGACCGGAAGCCCAGGAAAGCGGAGGAGGTCTATGCACTGGGTGTAGTGCTAGCTCATTAATCCTGAGGCAGACATCGACGTGGCGCTGACCGTGTTGAAGCTTGGGGTGCTGAATGGAGCCCTTGAGACCACTCAATTACTCTATCTGTGAGCAATTAGCAGCAGCGAGCAGCCAGTCAATGTCTGACTGGTTACTGAGATGGGGCAGCGAGGGTTTTGCTTAGAATTGGAAATAAACCTCTTGAATGAGCCAAATGGGATTTTTCCAAGGGTAGCTCAATTAGGACGTAAACAAAGTATATGTAGTCAAAAGCTAGCCCTTTTCTGTTAGTTGGGTTCAACAATGTTACTCTCACAGCTCACATATACATACACACAAACACATGCATACATGTAGTATGTGTAGGTATGATAGGTACACTGTTATAATTCCACCTATTGGTACTGAACCAGTGGCGTGTGCCGTTTAAGATGAGGGAGGACATTTATTTTCATGAGCATGGCCTTATTTCTATTACAGCATATTGGATGACTCTCATTCATATTCCATTCACCCAGTTCAACATAACAGTGATAGGTTTAGGCTACGACATGATACTCAAATGTTCCCTATACCCATTATGAAGTTGCTACAACCTAGCCTATGAATGAAGTTACCAACCTACACTACTGGTCAAAAGTTTTAGAACACCTACTCATTCAAGGGTTTTCTTTATTTTAGCTATTTTCTATATTGTAGAATAATTGTGAAGAAATCAAAACTATGAAATAACACATATGGAATCATGTAGTAACCCCAAAAAATGTAGTAACCCCCCCCCCCAAAAACAACCCTTTGTCTTGATGACAGATTTATACACTGGCATTCTCTCAATCAGTTTCATGAGGTAGTCACCTGGAATGCATTTTAATTAACAGGTGTGCCTTTGTAACGGATGTGAAATGGCTAGCTAGTTAGCGGGTACGCGCTAATAGCGTTTCAATCAGTTACGTCACTTGCTCTGAAACCTAGAAGTAGTGTTTCCCCTTGCTCTGCAAGGGCCGCGGCTTTTGTGGAGCGATGGGTGACGACGCTTCGTGGGTGACTGTTGTTGATGTGTGCAGAAGGTCCCTGGTTCGCACCCGTGTCGGGGCGAGGGGATGGTCTAAAGTTATACTGTTACATTGATGCTGTTGACCCGGATCACTGGTTGCTGTGGAAAAGGAGGAGGTTGAAAGGGGGGTGAGTGTAACGGATGTGAAATGGCTAGCTAGTTAGCGGTTACGTGCTAATAGCGTTTCAATCAGTTACGTCACTTGCTCTGAAACCTAGAAGTAGTGTTTCCCCTTGCTCTGCAAGGGCCGCGGCTTTTGTGGAGCGATGGGTAACGATGCTTCGTGGGTGACTGTTGTTGATGTGTGCAGAGGGTCCCTGGTTTGCGCCCGGGTCCCTGGTTCGCGCCCGGGTCGGGGCGAGGGGACGGTCTAAAGTTATACTGTTACACCTTCTCAAAAGTTAATTTGTGCAATTTCTTTCCATCTTAATGCATCTGAGCCAATCAGTTGTGTTGTGACAAGGTAGGGGGTATACAGAAGATAGCCCTATTTGGTAAAATACCAAGTCCATATTATGGCTAGAACAGCTCAAATAAGCAAATTACTTTAAGACATGTCAGTAAATACAGAAAATTTCAATAACTTTTTTTTCTGTTTCTTCATGTGCAATTGCAAAAACCATCAAGAGATATGATGAAACTGGCTCTCATGAGGAATGCCACAGGAATGGAAGACCAAGAGTTACCTCTGCTGCAGAGGATAAGTTCATTAGAGTTCCCAGCCTCAGAAATTGTAGCCCAAATAAATGCTTCACAGACTTCAAGTAACAGACACATCTCAACATCAACTGTTGAGAAGAGAATCATGCCTTCATGGTCGAATTGCTGCAAAGAAACCACTACTAAAGAAAACTAATAATAAGAAGAGACTTGCTTGTGCCAAGAAACACGAGCAATGGACATTAGACCGGTGGAAATTTGTTCTTAGGTCTGGAGTCTTTGGTTCCAACCGCTGTGTCTTTGTGAGATGCGGTGGGGGTGAACGGATGATCTCTGCATGTGTATTTATCACCGTTAAGAAAGGAGGAGGAGGTGTTATGGTGTGGGGGTGCTTTTCTGGTGACACTGTTTGAAATGTATTTAGAATTCAAGGCACACTTAACCAGCATGGCCACCACAGCATTCTGCAGCGATACGCCATCCCATCTGGTTTAGGCTTAGTGGGACTATCATTTGTTTTTCAACAGGACAATGACCCAACACACCTCCAGGCTGTGTAAGGACTATTTTACCAAGTACGAGAGAGTGATGGATTGCTGCATCAGATGACCTGGCCTCCACAACCCCCTGACCTCAACCCAATTGAGATGGTTTGGGATGAGTTGGATTGCAGAGTGAAGGAAAAGCAGCCAACAAGTGCTCAGCATATGTGGGAACTCCTTCAAGACTGTTGGAAAAGCATTCCAGGTGAAGCTGGTTGAGAGAATGCCAAGAGTGTGCAAAGCTGTCCTCAAGGCAAAGGGTGGCTATTTGAAGAATCTCAAATATAAAATATATTTTGATTTATTTAACACTTGGTTACTACATGATTCCATATGTGTTATTTCATAGTTTAGATGTCTTCACTATTATTCTACAATGTAGAAAATATATATATATAAAAAAAAAAAACTTGAATGAGTAGGTGTTCTATGAGTAGTGTAGGTCAATAGCCCGCCACACCCATTGCCTGAAGTTGGCGCAGCCTGCCCGGGATGTCTCCCTGTGGGCTCGGAAGAAGCCTCAGACCTCTGTCGTTCCCGCGGAGTACCAGGATCTCTGGGAGGTTTTCAGCAAGGCCCGGGCCACTTTGCTTCCTCTGCATCAACTCTATGACTGCGGGATTGACCTTCTCCCGTGCACTACACCACCCCGGTGATGGCTGTATTCACTGTCGGGTCCGGAGACCAAGGCTATAGAGACGTATATTTCGAGGAGTCCCTGGCTGCAGGGGGTATCCGTCCTTCTGTCTACCCTGACGTTGCAGGGTTCTTCTTCGTGGAGAAGAAGGACAAAACCCTGTGCCCCTGCATCGACTACCGGGGCCTCAATGACATCACGGTTAAGAACCGCTACCCGCTACCACTCATCGCTTCGGCTTTCGAGACGCTCCAGGGGGCCACTATCTTCTCTAAGTTAGACCTGCGGAATGCCTACCAACTGGTACGGATACGGGAAGGTGACGAGTGAAGACAGCCTTCAACACTGCTAGCGGACACTATGAATACCTGGTGATGCCATTCGGTTTGACCAATGCTCCTGCTGTGTTCCAGGTCCTGGTTAATGACGTCCTCCGGGATATGTTGAACCGGTTCATGTTCGTCTACCTCGACAGCATCCTTGTCTTTTCCCGTTCGGCTCAAGAATACGTTCACCACGTCTGACATGTCCTCCAGCGTCTCCTGGAGAACCAGCTGTTTGTCAAAGCTGAAAAATGCGAGTTCCATCACTCCACCATCTCCTTCCTTGGATAGATCATCGCTGCTGGGAATGTGCAGCTGGATCCGGGAAAGGTGAAAGCAGTGGTGTATTGGCCCCAATCTACGTCCAGAGTGCAGCTGCAACGTTTCATAGGATTTGCCCATTTCTATTGCCGTTTTATCTGGAGTTACAGCACCCTGGCTTCCCCCCTGTCAACACTCACCTCTCCCAAGGCCACCTCTCACATGGTCCCCAGCTGCTGACCGGGTGTTCTTGGACATTAAGCACCACTTCACCACAGCTCCCATTTTGATCCATCCGGACCCGCCCGTCAGTTCGTGGTGCAGGTAGACACTTCTGATGTCGGAGTGGGGGCCGTCCAGTCGCAGCGTTCTGCCCTGGACCTTAAGCTGCATCCCTGCACCTTCTCATCCCATTGCCTTAATGCCATGAAGAGGAATTATGACGTGGGGAACCAAGATCTACCCCAGGTGAAGATGGTCTTGGAGAAGTGGAGACACTGGTTAGAGGAGGCGAAACTTCCATTCATAGGGTGGATGGATCACATGACCTGGAATATCCACACACCACCAAGCGTCTCAACTCCAGACAAGCTCGTTGGGCCCTGTTGTTCACCCAGCTCAACTTCACCATCTCCTACCGCCCGAGGTCTAAGAATGTTAAGCCGCCGCTATTGCCCTGCTTATACACCCTCGGACCACGAGACCATTCTTCCTACTGCATGCCTGGCTGCTACCCTCGTCTGGGGAATAGAGAACCAGGTCCTTGAGGTGAAGCATTCCCGGGGGGCCCGGCTAACTGGATGTTTGTCCTAGGTCTAGGACCTAGACCCTGCCCGCTCCCCGGTCTTGGAATGGGCTCATTCCTCCAGGCTTGCCTGCCACCCTGGCTCTGGTCGAACCCTGGCCTTTGTGGACAGCGCTTTTGGTGGCCCACCATGGTTCCGGATGTCTCCGCGTTCATCTGTGCTCAGAACAAGACTCCATGGCAAGCTCCGGCTGGCCTCTTTCAACGTCTTCCTGTCCCTCACCGTCCCAGGTCACATAGTATATCCCTGGACTTCGTCATTGGTCTCCCTCCGTCTGATGGCAACACCACTATCCTCATGGTGGTGGACAGGTTTTCCAAAGCCTCCCATTTCATTCCCTTCCCAAAGCTACCTTCTGCCAAAGACACAGCCCAGCTCATGGTGCAGCACGTCTTCCGGATCCATGGACTTCCGGTGGACGTGGTCCTCAGTTCTTGTCCCGGTCCTGGAAGGCGTTCTGTACACTCATTGGGTCATCGGCCAGCCTGTTCTCCGGGTTTCATCCCCAATCCAAAGGCCAGTCAGAGCATGCCAATCAGAACTCGTCAGTGCCTCGTATCGGCCAACCCCAACACCTGGAGCCAGCAACTCGTGTGGGTGGAGTATGCCCGGGTACACCCTTGCCTGCTCGGCCACTGGGCTCTCGCCTATCGAGTGCTCTGTGGGTTATCAGCCCCCGCTCTTCCCGGAGCAAGAAGTCAACATTCCCTCTGCCCAGATGTTCGTCCGCCGCTGTTGGCGTACCTGGAAGAGAGCTCGGTCCACTCTTCTCGGTCCGCTCTTCTCAAGCTCCCCGCTATCATCTTTGGCAGAAGGTATGGTTATCCACTCGGGATATGCCCCTCCGGGTAGAGTCCCGCAAACTTTCCCCCCGTTTTATTGTCCCTTTCCCCAAGATTATTAGCTCTTTGCTGTTCATCTTCTGTTGCCCCGTACCCTCCGTATACATCCCACTTTTCATGTGTCTAGGATTAAACCTATGTCTCACAGTCCTTTGTCTCCTGTTTCCAGGCCCACCCCTCTCCCACGTCTCATCAACGGCCAACTGGCATACACGGTGAGGCGCCTCCTGAAGGTTCGGCCGTGGGGCAGGGGATTCCAGTACCTAGTTGACTGGGAGGGTTATGGCCCGGAGGAGAGGTGCTGGGTCCCCGCTAGAAACATCCTGGACCCAGCCCTCATCGCTGAATTCCATCGTCGGCACCCCGGTTAACCAGATATGCGCCCAGGTAGGAAGCCAGGTGGCGTCCCTAGAGGGGAGGTACTGTCACACCCTGATCGGTTTCACCTGTCTTTGTGCTTGTCTCCACCCCCTCCAGGTGTCGCCCATTTGCAATATTATCCCCTGTGTATTTATACCTGTGTTTTCCATTTGTCTGTTGCCAGTTCGTCTTGTCCCGTCAAGCCTAACAGCCTTTTTCCCGTACTCCTGTTTTCTCTCTAGTCCCTGTTTTCCCGGTTTTGATCATTCTGCCTGCCCGGACCCTGAGCCTGCCTGCCGTTCTGTACCTTTCGGACTCTGCTCTGGATTGCTGAACTCTTCCTGCCCTTGACCTATCATTTGCCTGCCCCCTGTTTTTATAATAAACTTTTGTTACTTCGAACTGTCTGCATCTGGGTCTTATCCTGAGGTGACAGATAGTGACATTCAATATCGCCTTGCACACTTTTGCCTGATATAGTCCAACAGTTGCAAACAAGAGTTTCTATTGGACAAATTCAGGTATGTTCCTCCCCATTTTGTTCCGGCAGAATGAATACACCTCTGATCACACGTAAGCACAGTTCACTCTCATCACAGCCACATTGTATTCCTCCTCTTCCCTTCGCTTGTGAACTTCAATGCACAACACATCAGCTATATGTGACCAGGCGAAAAAACTTTCCAAGCCAAACCGCTACACAGCCTACATTGTTGTCAACATATTAGCTAAAGTATCACCATAGTTAGCATAGCTAATAGAAATAGCGTGTTAGTAAACCCGTTACAATCATTCAGTAACGTTAGTGTACAGTCAGTAAGCAGTTACACCGGCGGGCCCCGTTGACAATAAATTAGTAATACCAAAAGCATACCATGACTTGGAAGAGTTCCAGTGTTGGGTTGGAAAGTCATAGCCAGCTAGCTAACATAGCATCCCTCTTTTCGAGCAGGGTGTTTCAGTAGGCTAAACTAGCTAGCTGCATTTTCTAGCTAAGTAAGTGAAACTGAAAAAAAGAGGACAAACTCTCTCTATTTCTCTCTTGCTTCTCCTTCAAGTTAATTTGTTCAAAACGTTTAAACTATTGTATTTCTCTCTCTTTGAGTCAACTACTCACCACATTTTATACACTGCAGTGCTAGCTAGCTGTAGCTTATGCTTTCAATACTAGATTAATTATCTGATCCTTTGATTGGGTGGACAACATGTCAGTTCATGCTGCAAGAGCTCTGATAGGCTGGAGGACGTCCTCTGGATGTCCGGAAGTCTATGGAAGGGAGTGAGAACCATGAACCTCCTAGGTTTTGTATTGAAGTCAATACAAAACAATATCAAACGGAAGCTAGCTGTCCTCCTGCTACACCATGGTGCTACCCTACAGAGTACTGTTGAGGCTACTGTAGACCTTCTTTGCAAAAAATGTTTTAATCAGTTATTTGGTGACGTGATTATATTTAGTATAGCTTTATCAAAAAATTATAACTTTTTAAGTGTTTTACCATTTACATTTTTAAGAAATTCACTGAGGAGGGTCCACCCCATCCTCCTCTGAGGAGCCTCCACTGTACTGAACAGCCTTTCAAGAATGTCTGGGCACCTACAGTTTGTTTATGTTGTAGGAGTGTCTATGCTTGGCTGAACAAGTTAGAATCAATTGATTCCCCTCTACTAAAAGTTCAAAAGGTTGAAGTGGACTCAACAGCTGCAGCAGCCTCTTATTTCTGCTGATTGTTTCACGATTAGGCTATAATTTTGGCCCGCCATTGAAAATCTATATGGAAGCCTTTAATAGTTCATTTGAAGCTGTTTTCATGACTGTGGAGGTATGTCAGAGTCTGTGATCAATACTGTGCGGTGCTTCATTGCATGTTGATCTTTCCCCTACTCCACCCCACTCTGACCTCCAGCAAGTACAGTATGACATTTTGCTAAGGAGAACAATATATATTTTTAAGAGTAAATAGAATTTTTATTCACAGTTACAGATCAGAATATGAGATGGGAAGATAGATGAGGGACACAGAAGACAAAGTAAGTGGCGGAACTGGGGACCGAACTGTTGACTCCAGGGGAATATGTGGTCTAGGGGCAGCGGCACTTCTACTAAACCCATCCAGTAAAACCTGTCTGAAGGCTGATAAAGTCTGAAGGCTATAAACAGCCTATACTATATACAGTTGAAGTCGGAAGTTTACATACACTTAGGTTGGAGTCATTAAAACTCGTTTTTCAACCACTTCACAAATTTCTTGTTAAAAAACAATAATTTTGGCAAGTCAGTTAGGACATCTACTTTGTGCATGACACAAGTCATTTTTCCAACAATTGTTTACAGGCAGATTATTTCACTTATAATTCACTGTATCACAATTCCAGTGGGTCAGAAGTTTACATACGCTAAGTTGACTGTGCCTTTAAACAGTGTGGAAAATTCCAGAAAATTAGGTCGTGGCTTTAGAAGCTTCTGATAGGCTAATTGACATACTTTGAGTCAATTGGAGGTGTGCCGGTGGATGTATTTCAAGGCATAACTTCAAACGCAGTGCCACTTTGCTTGACATAAAAAAATCTGCCAATACCTCAGGAAAGAAATTGTAGACCTCCACAAGTCTGGTTCAGCCTCGGGAGCAATTTCCAAACGCCTGAAGGTACCACGTTCATCTGTACAAACAATAGTATGCAAGTATAAACACCATGGGACCACGCAGCCGTCATACCGCTCAGGAAGGAGACGCGTTCTGTCTCCTGGAGATGAACGTACTTTGGTGCGAAAAGTGCAAATCAATCTCAGAACAGCAGCAAAGAACCTTGTGAAGATGCTGGAGGAAACTGGTACAAAAGTATCTATATCCACAGTAAAACGAGTCCTATATTGACATAACCTGAAAGGCCGCTCAGCAAGGAAGAAGCCACTGCTCCAAAAGTGCCATAAAAAAAGCCAGACTACGGTTTGCAACTGCACATGGGGACTAAGATCGTACTTTTTGGAGAAATTTCCTCTTGTCTAATGAAACAAAAATAGAACTGTTTGGCCATAATGACCATCGTTATGTTTGGAGGAAAAAAGCGTAAGACTTGCAAGTCAAAGAACACCATCCTAACCTTGAAGAACGGGGGTTGCAGCATCATGTTGTGGGGGTGCTTTGCTGCAGGAGGGACTGGTGCACTTCACAAAATAGATGGCATCATGAGGATGGAAAAATCTGTGGATATATTGAAGCAACATCTCAAGACATCAGTCAGGAAGTTAAAGCTTGGTCGCAAATGGGTCTTCCAAATGGACAATGACCCCAAGCATACTTGTAACGGTCGTTCTCCTCCTCTTCGTCCGAAGAGGAGGAGTAGGGATTGGACCAAAGCGCAGCGTTGTTATATGACATAATGAATTTATTAAAGTAAAGACGAAACACGAAAACACTTTAACAGACTACAAAACAAATAAACGATGTAGACAGACCTGACTTGAGAACTTACAAACTACGAAGAACGCACGAACAGGAACAGACTACATATACGAAACGACAAACGAAACAGTCCCGTGTGGTAGACATACAGACACGGAAGACAATCACCCACAAACAAACAGTGTGAACAACCTACCTTAATATGGTTCTCAATCAGAGGAAACGTAAAACACCTGTCCCTGATTGAGAACCATATCAGGCTAAATGACAATGAACCTAAACATAGAAACACATAACATAGAATGCCCACCCCAACTCACACCCTGACCAACTAAACACATACAAAAACAAGAGAAAACAGGTCAGGAACGTGACAATACTGTACTTCCAAAGGTGTGGCAAAATGGCTTAAGGACAACAAAGTCAAAGGTATTGGAGTGGCCATCACAAAATCCTGACCTCAATCCTATAGAAGATTTGTGGGCAGAACTGAAAAGCATGTGCGAGCAAGGAGGCCTTCAAACCTGATTCAGTTACACCAGCTCTGTCAGGAGGAATGGGCCAAAATTCACCCAACTTATTGTGGGAAGCTTGTGGAAGGCTACCCGAAACATTTGACCCAAGTTACACAATTTAAAGGCAATTCTACCAAATACTAATTGAGTGTATGTAAACTTCTGACCCACTGGGAATGTGATGAAAGAAATATATCACTCTACTATTATTCTGACATTTCACATTCTTAAAATAAAGTGGTGATCCTAACTGACCTAAGACAGGGAATTTTTACTTGGATTAAATGTCAAGAATTGTGAAAAACTGCGTTTAAATGTATTTGGCTAAGGTGTATGTAAACTTCCGACTTCAACTGTATGTCACTCCCTTTGGTTGCTTCCCCAGGCGTCATTGTTTCTGGTCTGTGCGTTGTTAATGTTTGTTTTGTTCATTCGTTTATTAAATTATGCACTCTCTGAACTCTCTTCCCGACTCCCAGCGCACTTGTTACAGAATGACGCCTCACCAAAGGGAAGCATCAGGGAGTGTTTTTTTGTTTGTTTAGGAGGTGATGTTGGGTCCGGGTGTCAGAACCGGAGCTACCTGGGAGGCCTCAGCCGGTTTGTCGGATTCCCATGCCTCAGTGTGCTCGAAAGGCTCCCATGCCTCAGCTGGGTGAACAGATTCCCGTGCCTCGACCGAGGCAACCGGGTCGGTCTCACCCGGCTCATCAGGCTCTCACGCCTCAGACGGTTTGTCAGGTTTCTGGCGACCGGTCTGCTCCTGATCCCCGGGAATCGTTGGCGTCCTGCGGCTGGAGCTGAAGGCGCCGGGGTGGTGGTACTGTCATGTATGCTCTCTCTCCGGTGCTCTAGGTTGCCATGCTCCCGCCTTAGCAGAGGTTACCGGTCTGCTACTGATCCCCGGGATCGTCATCTTGTTCGGCTTTCTGCGGCTAGAGCAGCCCGTCGGGGAGGGTGTACTGTCACATGTGCTCCCTCTTCTGCCTCTAGGTCACCAGGCTGCTCATTATGGCGCACACCTGTCACCATCGTTACGCACATCATGACACTCACCTGGACTCCATCACCTCCTTGATTACTTTCCCTATACATGTCATTCCCTTTGTTCCTTCCCCATGCGTCATTGTTTCTGTTTCCTGTCTGTGCGCTGTTCATGTTTCTTGTTTTGTTTATTAAATTATGCACTCCCTGAACTTACTTCCCGACTCCCAGTGCACTCGTTACATAGAGTTTCCTGTAAACAGTATATGCTATATTCCTTTTATTTTAGCCACGTAAAGACTGATCGTCTTTTCTTATCTACTAAGCTGTTACAATTATAACTGGCTATACTTATTTCACCCCTAACCATAACTAGATACTATTCTCAGTCTACATTTACCATAATTTGGGCGTGTTAAGTTACTGCTATAAAAAGGTATCATGACAATCAAAAATAGATATTTCAAATGTTTGATGTTTAGAATGAAAGAAAACGGTTCTAGCAATTTGCACAAAGCAACTGGTGTTTTCATGTTCTTTTTGTTTTTTTATTCCCTTGCCTGTTTGCCTGTGAGCCAATGCCACAGATGTTAGAATATTGAGTCAAGATATTATGTATATAGTAGATCTGAGTAGGTTGTGTGTGATATCGGATGTGATTTAGTGAGCGTGTGTATGGTGTCTGGATAAGAGTAAGACTAAAATGTGTGATGTATAAAAAAAAATATAGCCCAACCAATTTGCATGGTTGAGTGTGTGTGTAACATGAAGTGAGTGTAGCCTTAATATTCAGGATGATAATTGTTGTATCAACATCATAGTTGCATCATAGTTACATTAAACATAATTTTAATAGAAAAACACATCCCAGCATTTCCATAGTAATTGACGTTTCACAAGATTAGGAAAGAGACATTGCATTACTATAGAAGGCTTCACTGCAGTACAAATGTATGCCGTGTTCCCCAACATTCCTGTTCTGATATATTCCCATTGCTTGTTGTAAACATAGATTAACATGTAGACAAAAACATACAAAAGATAGATCAACAAAAAACATTAAATGATAGAAAAGTTCGACAGAGGGAGAGAAAAGATAGAGATCAAGTGTGCATGTGTGTGCGTCCGTTTGTGTAAGTGATAGTATAATTGAGTGCATATCAACTTCATAGTGTTCAGATATTTTAGTCCCCATAATTTTTTCTGTAACCTGATGTCCCTGTAGAAATTAGGACAGCCATGGTATTATGGAGTTGTCTCGGAAAAGCTGCCCATCTATAAAGAGTTTGTCCACAATGAGAAAGGCGAGAATTTAGTGAAGTAAAAGTTGTAAAAAATATAAATAGTAGTAAAGTAAAGTAAAGTACAGATAACCCAAAAACGACTTAAGTAAAAATACTTGAAAATACTACTTAAGTACTTTACAGCACTGGGGAGAATGACGAAAAGGGTCCTAAGGGTGGTAGAGTACACCCCATAGATTTGCAACTGCGAGGTAGAACTAAGGGCAAACTGGGAACAGAAAATTAGAGCTTGAGCACAAGGAAAGGGAAAGAGAACATGCAGCCAGACTAGAACAAGAAGAACGTGCACATGCCATTCAATTAAAAGAGATGGCGGTGGAAGCGCGACAAAGGGAGATAGATCTGGAAGAATTCTGAATCAAGTCAAGCCATCCTGCACCTTTAACTGAGTTAGATCTGGGTTGGAATAGCCGAAGTGTACCGCCTTTCAACGAAAAGGAGGTTTAATTATATTTGACTCTGTTTGAGAGGATTGCCACATCCGTAAAATGGCTGAGAGATATTTGCTCACTGCTCCTCCAAAGTGTTCTTGTGGGAAAAGCTCAGAAAGTGTACGCCGCTTTATCTCTTGGCCAGAGTTTAGATTTTGACACTGTTAAAGCTGCTATCCTTCGGGTTTACGAGTTCGTCCCAGAGGCATACAGACAACAGTTTCATAATTTCAAAAGACAGAATCAAAGCCAACTTGAGTTCAACAGGAAACAAGCATGTCTTTTTGATTGGTGGTGTGGTTGTCAAGAGGTTTAAGGACCTTGAGGATTCTTCCAAAGCTCAGTTGTCCTGAGTCTGCACAACTCTGCTAGGACCTAGGATCAAGGGAGACACTCAAGTGTTTTAGTACTATCTCTCTTGACACAATGATGAAAATAATCATGGCCTCTAAACCTTCAAGCTGCATACTGGACCCTATTCCAACTAAACTACTGAAAGAGCTGCTTCCTGTGCTTGGCCCTCCTATGTTGAACATAATAAACGTCTCTCTATCCACCGGATGTGTACCAAACTCACTAAAAGTGGCAGTAATAAAGCCTCTCTTGAAAAAGCCGAACCTTGACCCAGAAAATATAAAAAACTAACGGCCTATATCGAATCTCCCATTCCTCTCAAACATTTTAGAAAAAGCTGTTGCGCAGCAACTCACTGCCTTCCTGAAGACAAACAATGTATACGAAATGCTTCAGTCTAGTTTTAGACCCCATCATAGCACTGAGACTCCACTTGTGAAGATTGTAAATGACCTTTTAATGGCGTCAGACCGAGGCTCTGCATCTGTCCTCGTGCTCCTAGACCTTAGTGCTGCTTTTGATACCATCGATCACCACATTCTTTGGAGAGATTGGAAACCCAAATTGGTCTACACGGACAAGTTCTGGCCTGGTTTAGATCTTATCTGTCGGAAAGATATCAGTTTGTCTCTGTGGAGGGTTTGTCTTCTGACAAATCAACTGTACATTTTGGTGATCCTCAAGATTCCGTTTTAGGACCACTATTGTTTTCACTATATATTTTACCTCTTGGGGATGTCATTCGAAAACATAATGTTAACTTTCACTGCTATGCGGATGACACACAGCTGTACATTTTGATGAAACATGGTGAAGCCCCAAAATTGCCCTCGCTGGAAGCCTGTGTTTCAGACATAAGGAAGTGGATGGCTGCAAACTTTCTACTTTTAAACTCCGACAAAACAGAGATGCTTGTTCTAGGTCCCAAGAAACAAAGAGAACTTCTGTTGAATCTGACAAATAATCTTGATGGTTGTACAGTCGTCTCAAATAAAACTGTGAAGGACCTCGGCGTTACTCTGGACCCTGATCTCTCTTTTGACGAACATATCAAGACTGTTTCAAGTACAGTTTTTTTCCATCTACGTAACATTGCAAAAATAAGAAATGTTCTATTCAAAAATGATGTAGAAAAATGTATCAATGCTTTTGTCACTTCTAGGTTAGACTACTGCAATGCTCTACTTTCTGGCTACCCGGATAGAGTACTAAATTAACTTCAGTTAGGGCTAAATATGGCTGCTAGAATCCTGACTAGAACCCCAAAATTTGATCATATTACTTCAGTGCTAGCCTCCCTACACTGGCTTCCTGTTAAGGCAAGGGCTGATTTCAAGGTTTTACTGCTAACCTACAAAGCATTACATGGGCTTGCTCCTACCTATCTTTCCGATTTGGTCCTGGCGTACATACCTACACGTATGCTACGGTCACAAGACGCAGGCCTCCTAATTGTCCCTAGAATTTCTAAGCAAACAGCTGGAGGCAGGGCTTTCTCCTATAGAGCTACATTTTTATGGAATGGTCTGCCTACCCATGTGAGAGACGTAGACTCAGTCTCAACCTTTAAGTCTTTATTGAAGACTCATCTCTTCAGTAGGTCCTATGATTGAGTGTAGTCTGGCCCAGGAGTGTGAAGGTGAACAGAAAGGCACTGGAGCAACGAACCGTCCTTGCTGTCTCTGCCTGACCGGTTCCCCTCTCTCCACTGGGATTCTCTGCCTCTAACCCTATTACAGGGGCTGAGTCACTGGCTTACTGGTGCTCTTCCATGCTGTCCCTAGGAGGGGTGCGTCACTTGAGTGGGTTGAGTCACTGATGTGGTCTTCCGGTCTGGGTTGGCGCCCCTCTTGGGTTGTGCTGTGGCGGAGATCTTTGTGGGCTATACTCGGCCTTGTCTCAGGATGGTAAGTTGGTGGTTGAAGATATTCCTCTAGTGGTGTGGGGGCTGTGCTTTGGAAAAGTGGGTGGGGTTATATCCTGCCTGTTTGGCCCTGTCCGGGGGTATCATCGGAAGATTTCTCAGCGAAGGAGTTACATGGATTATTGCATTCACCTTAACAGGGGGAGGTTGTTGTTCGCTGCTGGGTAGGGCATCTGGCGACGAAGACAAGTAGTAAGGTGGAATTTGGGGAACCAGATAAGATAGTGGGGTTGCTAGGAGTGTGAGCCATCTCCCCTACTTTTGGGAACAGACTGCGCTACGTGTTGTAGCATGTTCTTTGACATGCAAAATAATTAGCTAAGCTTTATCAGTGTTTGTAAACAGAGCGCACTGTGAGTAGTGTGCTCCTCTATTCTGCATAATTAATCAGGCCAAACCCTACAGTGATCAACCTGAATCTGAGTACAGCCTAGTTGTTCCTGTCCAGTTTGTGGCCTATTCAGTGCACCATGGATAGGTATCCACTGCTGGTCTGCCACTAGCCACACCGACCGGCGCAAGGGTCGCACTCCCAGACCCCATGGGGGGTCCCGTCAGCTGGGAGAGCTAAGTGTTTAGCTAAATGTTCAATGTTATGTCTATGTCCTCTTTCATTGGCCTAGTCTTGTTAAATGTTTCTAGAATGTATAGTTTTCGAAATACAGTGCAGGTTATGTGGGGTGGACAGAAAAGCGTTTCCAGACTGCGTAGCTCAGTGGGGGGGGGGGGGGGGGGGGGGGGGGGGGTTCTATGGCTTTATTATCATGTGTGGGTCTCTGAACCGTGTGTAGGCTATCATGCCCCTGTGTAGAGCGCATTTGCATGTTTGCACAATACTAGTGTTTCATTGGTGTAATATTTGTTTTGTGGAGAAATGACCAGGCAGGAGACTGGAGTACAGTTAGTTTTGTTTAGTCTAAACCTCTTGTGCTCTACAGCCCCCGGCACAATAGTGCGCATGTTCATTTCCTATTAGGTGTAGTAACGTAATACTGCCTTAATACATTACTGCTTAGTAACAGCATAGTAACTAATATAAACAGATGTACATCAGATACTACACTCCTCCCCTATAGTGTTTAACCCAGAGAACAAGGTAAATATGTTAGGGAAGTGTCAGTGTGCAACGGGTAGGACGGAGTCAGGCGCAGGACACAGAACTGAGTAAAAATATACTTTACTCGAATAAATCACAAACTAATTCCATACAGGGAAAATATTCCAGCTCGACGCAAAAGAGCAACCACTTAACAAAGAACATGAAGCCGTAGTGCCCAAACACACTAACACAAACAATATCCCACAAAGCAGGTGGGAGATAGGGCTTCCTAAATATGATCCCCAATTAGAGGCAACGATTACCAGCTGCATCTAATTGGAACCATACAAAACCACCAACATAGAAATACACATTCTAGAACACCCCCCTAGTCACACCCTGACCTAAACCACTATAGAGAATCCAAGGGCTCTCTATGGTCAGGGCGTGACAGGAACTACTAATGCAATAGCTGAACAATGCATTCTTAAACATTTTTCAACTACTGGGTTGAAGCAGACTTTTCAGAGCCCAGCTCAAATCCAGGGGATTATTCTGCACCGAAGATGGAATTTGTGTTCTAATAACTAACCCAGGTAATGTCCTTTTTCTTTCTTTTTATCTAGGAAATATTAAAGTGTTTTTGTTTTACTGTCTGTTACCTCCTGAAACAGCTCAACACACAGGTCAAGCTTTTGAGGTGCCCTTCGCTGTCGAATAGGATATCTCCGCTCCTCCTGGGCTTCCGGTGGTGGGCCAGGTTCAGGAGGAAGGTCAGGCTCTGTCTCTCCCATGCATCCACAGTCAGGAGAATAGTCCTGGGGGTCGTTATTGTTCTTGTTCTCTCGGCATGTCTCTGCTGGGGCGTTGGACCGTAGCAGATGATCCACATGAACGTTGACATGGCGATGACCAATTTGGACTTGGTAAGTCAAAGGTCCTCTACACCTGAGTTCCACAGGCACGTGGGGTGTCTGAAATCACGTACCATCACCCTCTCTCCCGCTTTGAATTCTCTGACAGTCTTTGAGTGTCTGTCATGAGCTTTCTTCTGCTGTAGCTGGTGCTTTGCCACAGTGCTTGATAAGTCTGGTTTCAACAATGTCAGGCGGGTACGTGGTTGGAGTTTCAGAAACAGTTCAGCTGGTGTACATTCCGTTACTGTGTGTAGTGTGTTAAGTAAGTAAACAGGAACCAGGGAAGCCTTTGGTGGGTGGGCACAGACTGAACCTCGAGTCTAGTCCAGGGCTTCTTAACGGTTTGCACGGCTCTATCCGCTGCTCAGTTTGATGCCGGATGGTAAGATGGTGACAGGATGTGCCTTACTCCGTTGTTCTTGAGAAACATTTCAAAATCGTTTGACATGAAAAGAGGGCCATTGTCCTATACGAGCTCCTTGACTAATCATGCGAACAGGTGTCTGAGAAGATTGAAGTTCTTCTCAGCTGTGGTCAGTTGAGTAGGGAACACTTCCATCCACTTGGAATGGACATTGACAAGCAACATTTCCTTGTTGTCGTCGATCTCGACGTAATCCACATGGATGCGTTCCCATGGTGTATCAGCCCAGGACCATGGATGAAGAGGTGCAGCAGCAGGCTTGTTACAAACAGCTTCACAAGGTGAGCAGTGGGGCGGCAGCGTAGCCCAGTGTTGGACTAGTAACCGAAAAGTTGCAAGATCGAATCCCCGAGCTGACAAGGTACAAATCTGTCGTTCTGCCCCTGAACAACCCACTGTTCCTAGGCCTTCATTGAAAATAAGAATTTGTTCTTAACTGACTTGCCTAGTTACATAAAGGTAAAATAGAACATGCTGTTGAATGTCCTGATCCAGTTCAGGCCACCACAGATAACTGCGGGCGAGTGCTTTCATTCGAGTGATCCCTGGATGTCCCTAATGCAGGTCAGATGGCAGTCTCCTCTGGAATTTGTGACGTACCACCTCCCTTGATCCCCACAGAACACATCCTTGATCAGTGGACACCTGGTCTTTCTTGTTGATGAATGGATGAAGGTTATCGTCATGAAGGTTATCGTCACGAGGATGTCGTCCATGAAGCACACATTGTCTATAACGTCCAAGATCTGATCCATTGTGTGTTGGAATATCGCTGGAGCTGTCGAGATTCCATAGGCCAAGCCTGGTTGGCCTATGGTTGAATCTGAATAGCCCCTTGTGTGTATTGATGGTCAGATACTGTTCTGACTCTGGATCCAGCTTCAGTTGCTGATAAAAACGAATGCCAGGACTTGCTTACTGAAAACCTTCCCACCAGCTAGAGTGGCAAACAGATCTTCAGCATTTGGTAGTGGATATTCCTCTGGTAGTATGCAGCGATTTACTGTGACCTTGTAGTCTCCGCACATTCTGACGGTCTTGTCTTTTTTTGGCACTGTAACGATCAGAGCAGCCCAGTCGCTCCTCGCTACTTTTGTGATGATGTTATTCTTCTGTAGGCGGTCCAGTTCCTTCTCTACTGCTTCCTTAAGAGCATAGGGAACTGGACGTGGTTTGTGAAAGATCGGCTTGGTTCCTTCTTGCACTCTGACTTTTGCTGTGAAGTCTTGCCATAGCCACCTTTGAAAAGTTCTTTGTGCTTCTCCAGCATGTTAGTGAGTGTAGCCTGACTCACTGGTTTATCATTTTTCAGACTGAAGGTTTCTCCCCAGTTCAACTTGATCTTTTGTAGCCAGTTTCTGCCTAGCAAGGCAGATTTTTCTCCTTTAACAATGACAAGCGGTAGCGTCCACTTCTTCCCCTCATACCAGACTGGTACCTGGATCTGCCCTAACACAGGAATAGTGTCACCAGTGTACGAAGAAAGGCGGATGGACGCTGGCTGAAGAGGGCACTCTTTCAGTTTTTCTTTGTAGAGTCTTTCTGGAATAAGCGATACAGACGCTCCGGTGTCCAGCTGCATTTTCACTGTTTTTCCCGCTAACTCCATGCTGAGATAGATTCCATATTTTAGTTGTTGAGCTGTGTACACCGTGAACAGTTCCAATACTGTTTCAGTTGTACCTTCCTCTTCTTGTGCTGCGTCTGACAATGTGCGCTCTTGCCATGCGTTTTGGAGCTTTACACACTCTTTGTAGATGTCCAACCTTTCCACAATTGTGGCACTTTTCATTTTGGAATTGACATTCACTGTGCTGATGATTATCTCCCCTACATCTGTAGCAACTTGGCTTAGACCTTTGTGATGTGGACTGCTTTGTTCTTGTGTAATCTTGAGGACGGGACTGAGAAAAGTGTGACTTGTGAGCCTTTTTCACCACGTGCATCACTGACCTTGTGAACACCTTTCTGACGTTCTGCATGTCCTGATAGCTCAATAGTATCCCTGTGGGGAAGCGCGAGTTCAAGTGCGATATCACAGGCTTTCTTAAAGGTCAGGTCCTTCTCTGACAGAAGCCTTCTGTGATATGCTTCACCTGTGAGACCACATACAAACTTGTCTCGAAGAGCATCATCAAGAAATTGTGCAAACTCACATGTACTTGCCAGCCTTTCCAAAGCAAGGATGTAGTCAGCCACGGTTTCCCCTTGACTCTGGTGACGTTGGTAAAATCTGAAACGTTCTGCAATGAGAATTGGCTTAGGCTTGAAATGCCTTGAAAGAGTTTCAGTCAGTTCTGCATAGGTCAACTCCACTGCTTTTATTGGTTCAATGAGACCTTTCAGCAATCCATACTCAGTTGGACCCAAAACACTGAGAAATACGTCTGCTTTCTTTTCATTTTTGATTTCATTTGCAGCCAGCCAATGCTCTAAATAGGTATCAAAATTCTCTTTTGTAGCCTCAAACTCTGGTACTCGACCAATGGTTGCCATTTTCACAGTTCTTTGTTCAGTTTCCTCATTCCTTGTATTCCTTAATTTTCTGAATTGTCATCTAATTCTTCATTTCAGAACTTTCTGCAATTACTTCATTCACTGCACTCATTTGTAATAATGTACACTGTTACGTTTCTTCCTTTTTTAAACAATATTTCTCCACTGAGATCGCCAATTTCAATGGGTTCAGTGACAGTTTTGTTTAACCACCAGAGGGCAGTGTCGCTATTCTGGACTCCAATAGGCTTGCTACTTGGCAGCTCCTGAACACTGTACCTGCTAGCAGTGTTAAGCCTTTTCTACTGGCGAAAAAAAAAAAGATAACTGACGATTTACATAATTATTTTGAGTTTCATTACTCACGCAACATTCTTCCCTTCACGCAATGTCCGTTTAAGAAGCTTAATCACCATTCGTCGTCACTGTAATATTTGTGTTGTGGAGAAATGACCAGACAGGAGACGGGAGCACAGTTTCGTTTAGTCAAAACCTCTCGGGCTCTCCAGCCTCCGGCACAATAGTGCGCATGTGCATTTCCTATTAGGTGTTGTAACGTAACACTGCCGTAATACATTACTGCTTAGTAACAGCATAGTAACTAATATAAACAGATGTAGATCACAGATACTACAATTGGGCTAGGCCCTGTTTGCAGTGAAGTAGTAATAGGACCGTGGATGTTAAGTTCTCCTTAACCGTAAATCTCACGTGTGTGTGTGTGTGTGTGTGTGTGTGTGTGTGTGTGTGTGTGTGTGTGTGTGTGTGTGTGTGTGTGTGTGTGTGTGTGTGTGTGTGTGTGTAACTTTTTAATGCGTTATTTTCTGTGCCTGACACCACCTTTGGGTCATTGGAGCATTTCTGATTGGATTACAGAGACTGCAGGAATTTAGTAGGTCGCCAAGCATTTCATGCACGCTGTCTTATGAAATTGTGTATTTACACTGAATAAAAATATTAGAGCAACATGTAAAGTGTTGGTCACATGTTTCATGAGCTGAAAAGAAAACCCCAGAAATGTTTTATACGCACAAAGCTAACTTCTCTAAAATGTTGTGGACAAATTTGTTTACATCCCTGTTAGTGAGTGTTTCTCTTGCCAAGATAATCCATGTGTGACATATCAAGAAGCTGATTAAAAAGCATGATCATTACACAGGTGCATCTTGTGCTGGGGACAACAAAAGGCCACTAAAATGTGCAGTTTTGTCACATAACACAATGCCACAGATGTCTCAAGTTTTGAGGGAGAGTGTAATTGGCATGCTGACTGCAGGAATGGCCACCAGAGCTGTTGTCAGATAGTTTAATGTTCATTTCTTTACCATAAGCTACCTCAAGTCGTTTGAAAGAATTTGGCAGTATGTCCAACCTCAGACTAAGTGTATGGTGTCGTGTGGTCAAGTGGTTTGCTGATGTCAATGTTGTGTACAGAGATCTCCATGGTGGGGTTATGGAATGGGCAGGCACAAGCTACGGACAACTAACATTTCATTTTATCATTGGCAATTCGAATTCAGAGATCCTGAGGCTCACTTGTCGTGCCATTCATCCGCCGCCATCGCCTCATGTTTCAGCATGATAATGCCCCACGTTGCAAGGATTTGTACACAATTCCTGAAAGCTGAAAATGTCTGTTCTTCCATGGCCTGCATACTCACCAGACATGTCACCCATTGAGCGTGTTTGGGATGCTCAGGATCGACATATACAACAGCGTGTTCCAGTTCCGCCAATATCCAGCAACTTCGCACGGCAATTGAAGTGTGACAACACTCCACAATCAACAACCTGATCAACTCTATGCAAATGAGATGTCGCGCTGCATGAGGCAAATGGTGGTCACAGATACTGACTTGTTTTCTGATCCACGCCCCTACTTTTTTTTATATATACAGTACAATATATATACAAATATGTGGACACCCCTATTTCAGCCACACCCATTGCTGACAGGTGTATAAAATTGTGCACACAGCCATGCAATCTCCATAGACAGACATTGGCAGTAGAATGGAGTGTGACCCTCACAAACTTTTACAGATGCACAATTGAGAGCATTCTGTCGGACTGTTTCACCACCTGGTACGGCAACTGCACCGCCCGCAACCGCAGGGCTCTCCAGAGGGTGGTGCGGTCTGCCCAACGCATCACCGGGGGCACACTGCCTTCACTCCCAGGACACCTACAGCACCCGACGTCACAGGAAGGCCAAAAATATAAACAAGGACATCAACCACCCGAGCCACGGCCTGTTCACCCCGCTACCATCAACCACCCGAGCCCACGGCCTGTTCACCCTGCTACCATCCAGAAGGCGAGGTCAGTACAGGTGCATCAAAGCTGGGACCAAGACACTGAAAAATAGCTTCTATCTCAAGACAATCAGACTGTTAAATAGCCATCACTGGCCGGCTACTACCCGGTTACTCAACCCTGCACCTTAGAGAATGCTGCCCTATATACATAGACATGGGATCACTGTTTATTTTAATAATAGAACACTAGTCACTTTAATAATGTTCATATGCTGCTTTACTCATTTAATATGTGTATACTGTATTCTATTCTACTATATTTTAGTCAATGCCACTCCGACATTGCCCGTCCTAATATTTATATATTTTTATT
This sequence comes from Salvelinus namaycush, assembly GCF_016432855.1. Lineage (NCBI taxonomy): Eukaryota > Metazoa > Chordata > Actinopteri > Salmoniformes > Salmonidae > Salvelinus > Salvelinus namaycush. Next base: position 53,728,941 of record NC_052308.1, on the reverse strand, counting down.
AATTCCATTCTTTTACTTTATAATGTGTGAATTTTTAAATACTACTGCACTGTTGGAGCAAGCATTTCACTACACCCGCAATAACATCTGCTACCTAGGTGACCAATTTGATTTGATTTTGAATGGCTTCTCTGAAGAGCTCAGTGACTTTCAACGTGACACCGTCATAGGATGCCACCTTTCCAACAAGTCAGTTTATCAAATTGCTGCCCTGCTAGAGCTGCCCCTGTCAACTAAGTGCTGTTATTGTGAAGTGGAAATGTCTAGGAGCAACAACTGCTCAGCCGCGAAGTGGTAGGCCACACAAGTTCACAGGACTGCCGAGTGCTGAAGCTTGTAAAAATAGTCTGTCCTCAGTTGCAACGTTGACTACCGAGTTCCAAACTGCCTCTGGAAGCAAAGTCAGCATAAGAACTGTTCATCGGGAGCTTCATGAAATGGGTTTCCATGGCCGAGCAGCGCACACAGGCCTAACATGCTGATCACGCCGCCCGGGTCGAGTGCTTGAGCGTTACAAAATAAATGTACAAATGTTATTCAATCATTGCACCCACACTGGTCGGTCGTCTGCGTAGCCAGGCGCTAAAATAGAACTTGGTTCTATTTGTGATGCTTGACGTGCTGCAAGTCCCGCCTCTCCCATCTCCTCATTGGTTTTTAGGAGCATATACCCACGTGGGTGATTTGAAAGATGAACTGTGGTCCACACTCCAGTCCAGGTGGGTGGTGGTGGTGGTGGTAATGCACCTTAAAGTTGGTTGCCAACCGCCATATAAGGAGGAGAGATTACTAGAAACTAACTCGGTTTACCCTTTTATCTGTGGATTAATTGTCAGAATAGAGGACCTTGTGCATTTCAGGTAAAATAACAACCTAATGTTTATATCCCAGGAAAAATTAGCTAGCAACAGCAAGCTAGCTAGCGAAATTGGCATAAATGTTTAATGCTTTTCGATGTGTCTCTGACGAATATAGTTGGTTCAAAGTTTGTTTAGATATTTCAATCTGCGTGTCCTGAACGCTTCTGGTGTGGGTGGAAAAAAATCAACATGCGGCGACTGTGCACGCGAGTGGTGTGGTCAGCATGTGCGATCACCATGCCCGATGTAAATTGTTGGCTGGAGTGGTGTAAAGCGCGCCGCCATTGGACTCTGGAGCAGTGGAAACACATTCTCTGGAGTGATAAATCATGCTTCACCATCTGACGGATGAATCTGGATTTGGCGGATGCCAGGAGAACGCTACCTGCCCGAATGCTCAGTGCCAACTGTGAAGTTTGGTGAAGAAGGAATAATGGTGTGGGGCTATTTTTGTGGTTCGGGCTAGGCCCCTTAGTTCCAGTGAAGGGAAATCTTAACGCTACAGCATGCAATGACATTCTCGACAATTCTGTGCTGCCAACTTTGTGTCCCTTTCCTTTTTCAGCCTGACAATGCCACCATGCACAAACCGAGGTCCATACAGAAATGTTTTGTTGATCGGTGTGGAAGAACTTGACTGGCCTGCACAGAGCCCTGACCTCAACCCCATCGAACACTTTAAGGGATGAACTGGAACGTCGACTGCAAGCCAGGCCTAATCTCCCAACATCAGTGCCCAACCTCACTAATGCTCTTGTGGCTGAATGAAAGCAAGTCACCGCAGCAACATCTAGTGAAAAGCTTTCCCAGAAGTGTGGAGGTTGTTATAGCAGCAAAGCGGGGACCAACTCCATATTAAGGGCCATGATTTTGGAATGAGATGTTCAACGAGCAGGTGTCCACATACTTTTGGTCATGTAATGTATCTGTGCCTAATATAATCCATATTTATTTAAATTGACTGATTTCCTTACATGAACAGTAACTCAGTAAAATCTCTGAAATTGTTGCACGTTGCCTTTATATTTTTGTTAAGCGTAATAAAGATAATTTTTTGCTATATCTGAGTTTTGCTGTGTCCTATACTCTGACGTCTGACCATACCGGTTAAAACAAAGGCTATTTCTTACAATGTTAAAGGCTTGATGAGCACTTTTTTCCATTATTTATTATGCCAGCCAATGTGCTCTCGTGTGTGGTGGATATAGCTTTGTCCATTTTTATATAATCCATAAAATTTTTAGAACTCTCTGGGGGGGTTATATTTCCTCAATGTAATCCCTGCTGTAACCATGCATAATGCCTAGCAGATTTCTGGAGCTTTCACTATTTTGCATAGAGCTTGGTCTTAGATTTACTTTCTTGGCTGTAATTTCCCATTGGTGAATTTGCTGTGTTTCAAATGGCACCCTATTCCCTTTTATTGTACACTTCTTTTGACCTGGGCCCATAAGGCTCTAGTTAAAAGTACTGCGCTATATAGGGCAGTGGTTCTCAAACTTTTCCTCGGGACCCCAAGACGTTTCACAATTTTGCTGTAACCCTGAACTAACTCACCTGATTCACCTAGTCAAGGGCTTGATGATTAGTTGACCATTTTAATCAGGCGTGCTAGCTGGGGAATAGTTAAAATAAATGGAATGGCTGGGGGCCCCCAAGGAGAGGTTTGAGAACCCATGATAGGGTGCCATTTGAGATGCATCCTGTGTCATTTCCATATTATTCAATTACATCTTTACACTTGTCAGGAAATGAATTGCCTGAAATTCATCTTTACAACACAAGGCAGCTTTAAAGCAGCCTGAACAAAAATATACTTTGATATTACCAGCACACATCTACCAAATTACTTTTGGAATTACAAATGGTGGGATATGAACGCTTGCTTTTGCTCTACTGTGGTGGGGTTGCTGGATTATTGTGGGACCCATTGGAAAACCCATGTTGTATTCTGAACCCAGAAGTCTCACACAACCCCAAGTCCACAGGGAGCCCAGTGATTATTTTTCTTGAGCGTCTTTACCTGAACGAGGGATATGATGGATACAATATTAGAAAACAGTAAACTAACACCCGTTCTATCTTGTTGCTGTTCCAAACTAATGGTTCTCACACATTATGAAACATAAACCTGGCATGATTGAATCTGTTGTTCCAGTGTAGTTAAACTGCGCTAAAAAAAGAAAATAGGAACATAAGTAAATGTGTGCCATAACTGTCACGTTTACTCCCGCTCCGGTGCTCGACATCACTAGTTGTCTCTTCATTACGCACACCTGTCACCATTGTTACGCGCACCTGCGCCTCATCACCTTCCTGATTACCTTCCTTATATCCCTTGGTTCTTTCCTCAGACATTGTCGTTTCTGTTTCATGTAGAAACACACTATTCGTGTTTCTTGTTTGGTCCATGTTCGTTTATTGATTAAATTCACTCCCTGTACTTGCTTCCCATTTATGAGCGTACACGTTACACAACCCTTGTTTGGGGGTGGGGGGTACAGTTCATATAAGGAAATCAGTCAATTGAAATAAATTGATTAGGCCCTAATCTATGGATTGTGCATGACCGTGAATACAGATAACCATCTGTTCGTCACAGATGCCTTAAAAAAAGTAGGAGTGTGGATCAGAAAACCAGTTAGTATCTGGTGTGACCACCATTTGCCTCATGCAGCGCGACATCTCCTTAGCATAGAGGGGATCAGGCTGTTGATTGAGGCCTGTGGAATGTTATCCAACTCGTCTTCAATGGCTGTGCAAAGTTTCTGGATATTGCCGGTAACTGGAACATGCTGTCGATCCAGAGCATCCCAAACATGCCCAATTGGTGACATGTCTGAGTATGCAAGCCATGGAAGAACTGACAAGGGGCCGTGCATTGTCATGCTGAAACATGAGGTGACGGCGGTGGATGAATGGCACAACAATGGTCCTCAGGATCTTGTCACGGTATCTCTGTGCAATCAATTTCACATCGATAAAATGCAATTGTGTTCGCTGTCTGCCATCTGCCTGGTACAGTTGAAACCAGGATTCATCCGTGAAGAGCACACTTCTCCAGCATGCCAGTGGCCATCGAAGGTGACAATTTTCCCACTGAAGTTGGTTATGACACCGGTGAGGAGGATGAGCATGCAGAGGAGCTTCCCTAACATGGTTTCTGACAGTTTGTGTAAAAATTCTTTGGCTGTGCAAACTCAGTTTCATCAGCTGTCTGGGTGGCTGGTCTCAGACGATCTCGCACGTGAAGAAACCGGATGTGGAGGTCCTGGGCTGGCGTGGTTACATGTGGTGTGCGTTTGTTAGGCCGGTTGGACACACTGCCAAATTTTCTAAACGACGTTGGAGGCGGCTTATGGTACAGAAATGAACATTAAATTCTCTGGTAACAGCTTTGGTGGCCATTCTTGCAGTCAGCATGTCAATTGCACTCTCCCTCAACTTGAGACATCTGTGGCATTTTGTTGTGACAAAACTGCACATTTTAGAGTGGCCTTTTATTGTCCCCAGCACAAGTGCACCTGTGTAATGACCATGCTGTTTAATCAGCTTTTTGATATGCCACACCTGTCAGGTGGATGGATTATCATGGCAAAATATAAATGCTCACCAACAGGGTTTTAACATTTGTGCAGAACATTTGAGAGAAATAAGCTTTTTGTGCATATGGAACATTTCTGGGATCTTTTATTTCAGCTCATGAAACATTTTTTTCAGTGTAGAAAACGTATAGCCATGAATGCACATCAGAACAATCCATTGAGCATTCTAACCTTGAACACCTTCACTGTTCCAGTTGAAGCCACACGCTGTTCTTGAGAGCGGCTTATAAAATACCTCCAGCTATTCAACAGTTGAGATCGATACACATCTGTTCCATCATGGTCAAGGAGTGCAAAAACATAATGTAATCCAGTGGTTTCCAATTGGCACTTTCGCTCTCCCTTTCTTTTGATGGTACATATGCATGGGGCGAGAAGAGAGAGGGTCTTTCAGAGGATGTCAAGAATAGCACTGAAGAGAACAAATATATATTTCCCATAAATGTTGTTGGGCTCCATGCTCCACTCCACTCCATTCTTCCCCCTCAGAAGGTCTAGGGAAGAGTTGGATCAGTACATTTATTTTATTAGGGTGAAACTTAAAATGGAAGCCTGTATCAGTACCAGTTTGTACCCTCGATTTGTAGTGTCTAGTGTACCCAAAATGTGTCGCATCTAGGGAAAACAAAAGTATTTACTTACCCTCTAGTTCACCTCAGTTCAAAGAAGGTATGTTTTCACATCTAAAAGAAATGGTGGTTGGGCAAAATAGTCATGCTAGCCTTCTCGCATGTTATAAGCCTCAGATATTGTAACAACCTTTAAGTGCATTATGAACTTCCCCAAGGGACTTTGAGTTGTAATACAGTAAGTGTGCTTGAAAGTCCCAGATTCAAGTCCTGGTTGGGCTATCCTCAAAATTCCATACATTGGTGCCAGAAATGGGATGGCACAGCCTGTGAGGCCAAAGAGAGTTAATTATCTTGGGGTCGTGGTTATGTGCTTAAACTTGAAAAAAAACTGTGTTTGAGTCTTTGCAAGGCAGGTAGCCTAGTGGTTAGATCGTTGGGCCAGTAACCGAAAGGTTGCAGGATCGAATCCCCAAGCTGACAAGGTAAAATTCTGTCGTTCTGCCCCTGAACAAGGCAGTTAACCCACTGTTCCTAGGCTGTCATTGAAAATAAGAATTTGTTGTTAACTGACTTGCCTAGTTAAATAAAGGTTAAAAAAAAGGCTGACCTTGAATTTTCTACAATATATTTCCAGTATGAATAATAGAAGTACAGTGGCAAGAAAAAGTATGTGAATTACCTGGATTTCTGCATAAATTGGTCACCAAATTTGATCTGATCTTCATCTAAGTCACAGCAATAGACAAACATAGTTCAAACTAATAACACACAAATTATTGTATTTTTCTTGTCTATATTGAATACATTTAAACATTCAGTGTAAGTTGGGAAAAAGTATGTAAACCCCTAGGCTAAGGACTTCTCCAAAAGCTAATTGGAGTCAGCTAACCTGGAGTCCAATCAATGAGACGAGATTGGAGATGTTGGTTAGAACTGCCTTGACCTATAAAAAAAAATCCCAATTTAAGTTTGCTATTCATAAGAAGCATTGCCTGATGTGAAGCATGACTTGAACATAAGAGATCTCAGTAGACCTAAGATTAAGAATTGTTGACTTGCATAAAGCTGGAAAGGGTTACAAAAGTATCTCTAAAAGCCTTGATGTTCATCAGTCCACAATAAGACAAATTGTCTATAAATGGAGGAAGTTCGGCACTGTTGCTACTCAACTGGGAGTGGCCGTCCTGCAAAGAGGACTGCAAGAGCACAGCGCAGAATGCTCAATGAGGTTAAGAAGAATCCGAGTGTGTCAGCCAAAGACTTACAGAAATCTCTGGAAAATGCTAACATCTCTGTTGACGAGTCTACTATACGTAAAACACTAAACAAGAATGGTGTTCGTGGAAGGACACCACGGAAGATGCCACTGCTGTCCAAAAAAAAACATTGCTGCACATCTGAAGTTTGCAAAAGTGCACCTGGATGTTACTGGCAAAATATTCTGTGGACAGATTAAACTACAGTTGAGTTGTTTGGAAGGAACACACAACACTGTGTGGAGAAAAAAGGCACAGCACACCAACATCAAAACCTCATCCCAACTGTATGGTGGAAGGAGCATCATGGTTTGGGGCTGCTTTATCAAGACATTTTGCAGGAGATTGTTAGACTATCTGTCCCACAATTGAAGCTCAACAGAAGTTGGGTGATGGAACAGGACAACGATCCAAAACACAGAAGTAAATCAACAACAGAATGGCTTCAACAGAAGAAAATACCCCTTCTGGAGTGGCCCAGTCAGAGCCCTGATCTCAACCTGATTTGAGATGCTGTGGTATGACCTCGAGAGCAGTTCACACCAGACATCCCAAGAATATTGCTGAACTGAAACAGTTTTGTAAAGAGGAATGGTCCAAAATTCCTCCTGACCGTTGTGCAGGTCTGATCCGCAACTACAGAAAACGTTTGGTTGAGGGTCAACCAGTTAACAAATCCAAGGGTTCACATACTTTTTCCACCCTGCACTGTGAATGTTTACATAGTGTGTTCAATAGAGACATGAAAACGTATAATTGTTTGTGTGTTATTAGTTTAAGCAGACTGTTTTTGTCTATTGTCGTGACCTAGATGAAGATCAGATGAAATTTTATGACCAATGTATGCAGAAATCCAAAGGGTTCACATACTTTTTCTTGCCACTGTAGTTCTCAAGTCCACACACTAAGATAACATTGCATCGTATTCCGCTTTGCCATTCAGCCTGTGTTTTCATTCCCCATTTGTCATGCTCAGGAACAAAAACTGTGCTGAAGTAAAAATGAAAACCGTCGTAACGGATGATTAATAAACCCCTGGTAATTGCATCTGAAAAAATATTTTAGCGTCTAATTTAAAAGACAAATTACCTATCAATAATATTTCAGGCCGAGAAATCTTTGATCTAAGCCCTATGCATGTGTACACATTTAATGAAACTGCACACATCTTCCAGTATTAATAAGAATACAAGAACAGAATTAATTAAACAGCCTAGCCTAGTCCTACTGCTGACGGATGCACCAACAATGTAAAATACAAAGTACATATTTTTCCATTACACCCTGGTGTGTCTGGTATAGTAACACCAAGAGGTCAGTGGTTTCTTCATGAAAATGAGATGTACATTTTATTGATGGTGTGCACAATATGGACATGCCAGTGACTCCATTATATCTACACTGATCATTTGGCATTTTGAAAGTCCAATGCAGCAGTTTCTATCTCAATATCAAATAATTTCTCGGTAAGAATTAAGTACCTTAATGTGATTGTTTTCAATTACATTGGTCAAAAAGAATCAAAAATAGCTACAAAGCCATTTCTCAAACATTTTAGGGAGTTGTCTGAGTGTGGAGGGGAAAACTGAAAACTAGCTGTTATTGGCAGAGCGGTTTGGAACTCTTTCTTATTCGTCTAACTAATTTACCGCCTGTCACCAGGCAGACACCAAAACACCATCCTACCAAAACAGGCTGACATTTCAAACAGCTATTACACTAAGGACATCTTTCATTTCCAACTCAGTGTGGATATTAGGAAAGTATTCAGACCCCTTGACATTTTCCATATTTTATTATGTTACTGCCTTATTCTAAAATTGGTTAATAACCCCCCCCCCCCCCTCAATCTACACAAAATATCCCATCATGACAAAGCAAAAGCAAGTTTGGGGGAATTTTTGCACATTTAGAATTGTATATTTTTGATTCCATGTGTGTTATTTCATGGTTATGTTTTTACTATTATTCTACAATGTAGAAAATAGTAAAAATAAAGAAATACCCTGGAATGAGTAAGTGTGTCCAAACTTATGACTGTTACTGTATAGAGTACCAGTCAATAGTTTGGACACACCTACTCATTCAAGGTTTCCCAAGTATACTGAGGACTTGTGGCTGCTTTTCCTTCACTCTGCGATCCAACTCATCCCAAACCATCTCAATTGGTTTGAGGTCGGGTGATTGTGGTGACCAGGTCATCTGATACAGCACTCCATTACTCTCCTTCTTGGTAAAATATCCCTTACACAGCCTGGAGGTGTGTTGGGTGATTGTCCCACTAAGCGCAAACCAGATGGGATGGCGTATCGCTGCAGAATTCTGTGGTAGCCATGCTGGTTAATTGTGCCTTGAATTCTAAAGATAGACAGTGTCCCCAGCAAAGCACCATCACAGCTGCTCCATGCTTTACGGTGGGAACGACACATGGGGAGATCATCCGTTAACCTACTCTGCGTCTCACAAAGACACGGCAGTTGGAACCAAAAATGTAATTTGCACTAATCAGACCAAAGGACAGATTTCCAACGGTCTAATGTCCATTGCTCGTGTTTCTTTGCCCAAAAAAGTATCTTATTCTTATTGGTGTCCTTTGGTAGTGGTTTCTTTGCAGAAATCCAACCATGAAGACTTGATTCACGCAGTCTCCTCTCAACAGTTGATGTTGAGATGTGTCTGTTACTTGAACTCTGAAGCGTTTATCTGGACTGCAATTTCCGAGGCTGGTAACTAATGAACATATCCTCTGCAGCAGAGGTAACTCTGGGTCTTCCTTTCCTGTGGCGGTCCTCATGAGAGACAGTTTCATCATAGGGCTAAAAGGTTTTTGCAACTGCACTTGAAGAAACTTTCAAAGTTCTTGAAATTTTCCGTATGGACTGACCTTCATGTCTTAAAGTAATGATGGACTGTCGTTTCTCTCTGCTATTATTTGTATAGAAAATAAATTCCACAGAAGGCACAGCTGTTAATTAAAATGCATTCCAGGTGACTACCTCATGAAGCTGGTTGAGAGAATGCCAAGAGTGTGTCACCAAGGCAAAGGGTGGCTACTTTGAAGAATTTCAAAAATAAAATATTTTTGATATACTTTTGGGTACTACATGATTCCATGTGTTATTTCATAGTTTTGATGTCTTCACTATTATTCTACAATGTAGAAAATAGAAAAAATAAAGAAATACCCTGGAATGAGTAGGTGTGTCCCAACTTTTGACTGGTAGTGTGCGTGTGTATCTGTAAACACATACACACACTACCGTTCAAAAGTTTGCGGTCACTTAGAAATGTCCTTGTGTTTGAAAGAAAAGCTCATTTTTTGTCCATTTAAAATAACATAAAATTGATCATAAATACAGTGTAGACTTGTTAATGTTGTACATGACTATTGTAGCTGGAAACAGCTGATTTTGAATGGAATATCTACATAGGTGTACAGAGGCCCATTATCAGCAACCGCCACTCCTGTGTTTTAATGGCATGTTGTGTTAGCTAATCCAAGTTTATCATTTTAAAAGGCTAATTAATCATTAGAAAACCCTTTTCCAATTATATTAGCACAGCTGAAAACTGTTGTCCTGATTAAAGAAGCAATAAAACTGGCGGACAGATAGCCTTACATTCTCCTGCAAAATGTCTTGATAAACTTGATAATTAATTTTTCCGTCAATGACTGTAAAGCTGTCCAGGCCCTGAGGCAGCGAAAGCAGAGTCCTGACATAAATTTCTTGCCACTGTATGCGACTTGTAAAGGACATTTCTACTCCTGAGCTTATTTAGGCTTGCCATAGCAAAGGGGTTGAATACGTATGACAAGACATTTCAGTTTTTTATTTTTATCACAGGCTCAAAATTACCAGAAACAAAGCACTTTCTTCTGAAACTCGTCAGTCTATACTTGTTCTGAGAAATGAAGGCTATTCCATGTGAGAAATTGCCAAGAAACTGAAGATCTCGTACAACGTTGTGTACTACTCCCTTCACAGAACAGCGCAATCTGGCTCTAACCAGAATAGAAAGAGGAGTGGGAGGCTCCGGTGCTCAACTGAGCGTGGTGACAAGTACATTTGAGTGTCTAGTTTGAGAAACAGACGCCTCACAAGTCTTCAACTGGCAGCTTCATTAAATAGTACCCGCAAAACACCAGTCCATACAGGAAGTGAAAAATCTGAAAACGAGGCTCTGTTTCAGGGCCTGCCTATTCAACTGGCTTTTATTTATCGATATGCATGCACTTCATACGCCTTCCACTAAATGTCAACAGGCAGTGGAAGGTGGAATGGGGTGTCTAGCTTGATCTGAGGCCGAACAAAAGCTTTTGGAGTGACAGGTCCGGTATTTTCTTTGTCTTCGACGGCGCGCGAGGGACTTCGACATTGTCTTCTGAAAAGCGTTCGGTATACACGGCGAATATCTCCGGCTCTGATTTTATTTGATACATATGATAATAACATCATAAAGTAGGTTTTTTCAACCGAGTTTTATCAGTTTATTCAACGTTTATTGGGACTTTTGGAGTTTTCCGTTCTTTGTGCCAAGAGAGGATGGGAATGTTAGCAACCTTGGCTAGCATTGTAGCGCGAATTCGACAGAAGAAATGGACATTCTAAAACCAAACAACGATTTATTCTGGAAATAGGACTCCTTGTACAACATTCTGATGGAAGCTCAGCAAAAGTAAGACAACATTTATGATGTTATTTCGTATTTCTGTGTAATATGTTGATGTCTATTCTCCGCCGTGTTGGTGAGCGCTGTCTCACAATAACCCAAGCTGTATGTTGTGGTAAAGTTATTTTTAAAAATCTAACACAGCGGTTGCATTAACCTGTCTGGCACCGGGGTTCCGCTAGCGGAACTCCTCCCACATTCCACTGAAAAGGCAGAGCGCGAAATTCAAAAAATATTTTTGAGAAATATTTAACTTTCACACATTAACAAGTCCAATACAGCAAATGAAAGATACACATCTTGTGAATCCAGTCAACATGTCCGATTTTTAAAATGTTTTACAGCGAAAACACCACATATATTTATGTTAGCTCACCACCAAATACAAAAAAGGACAGACATTTTTCACAGCACAGGTAGCATGCACAAAGCCAACCTAACTAACCAAGAACCAACCAAACTAACCAAGAAACAACTTCATCAGATGACAGTCTTATAACATGTTATACAATAAATCTATGTTTTGTTCGAAAAATTTGCATATTTGAGGTATAAATCAGTTTTACATTGCAGCTACCATCACAGCTACCGTCAGAAATAGCACCGAAGCAGCCAGAGTAATTACAGACACCAACGTCAAATACCTAAATACTCATCATAAAACATTTCTGAAAAATCGATGGTGTACAGCAAATTAAAGACAAACATCTTGTGAATCCAGCCAATATTTCCGATTTTTTTAAGTGTTTTACAGCGAAAACACAATATAGCATTATATTAGCTTACTACAATAGCCTACCACACTACCGCATTCATTCATCAAGGCACATTAGCGATAGCAATAGGCACGTTAGCGATAGCGAATAAACCAGCAAAATATATTAATTTTCACTAACCTTCATCAGATGACAGTCCTATAACATCAGGTTATACATACACTTATGTTTTGTTCGAAAATGTGCATATTTAGAGCTGAAATCAGTGGTTATACATTGTGCTAACGTAGCATCTTTTTCCCAGAATGTGCGGATATTTTTATGACACTCAACTATTCTGACCAAATAACTATTCATAAACGTTACTAGAAAATACATGTTGTATAGGAAATGATAGATACACTAGTTCTTAATGCAATCGCCGTGTTAGAATTCTAAAAATAACTTCATTACGACATCCAGCTTAGTTATAGCAAGAGAGTACCCAAAATCTGGGCGCAAACTACTATTTCACATGTTCGACAGATATATGAAATAGCATCATAAAATGGGTCCTACTTTTGATGATCTTCCATCAGAATGTTGTACAAGGGGTCCTTTGTCCAGAACAATCGTTGTTTGGTTTTAGAATGTCCTCTTCTCCAGTCAATTAGCACGGAAAGCTAGCAAAGTAGCGCGAAGCTCTCCTTCCTGAACAAAGGCACACAACGCAACACGCCTAACGTCCCGAATAAATTTCAATAATCTAATAAAACTATATTGAAAAAACATACTTTACGATGATATTGTCACATTTATCAAATAAAATCAAAGCCGGAGATATTAGTCGTCTATAACGACAGCTTTTCAGAAGGCAATACCAGGTCCCTTCTCGCGCGCTCCAGAAAACAGGAAACTGGTGACACGTCATGCCAAGAGATTTTATTCGACCCCAGATCAAGTTATACACTCCATTTCTTCTCTCACTGCCTGTCGACATCTAGTGGAAGACGTATGAAGTGCATGTATACTAATAAATATCAAGGACATTTATAGGCAGGCCCTAGAACAGAGCATCGATTTCAGATTTTCCACTTCCTGTCAGGAAGTTTGCTGCAAAATGAGTTCTGTTTTACTCACAGATATAATTCAAACGGTTTTAGAAACTAGAGAGTGTTTTCTATCCAATAGTAATAATAATATGCATATTGTACGAGCAAGAATTGAGTACGAGGCCGTTTAAATTGGGCACGATTTTCCCCCAAAGTGAAAACAGCGCCCTCTGTCCTCAACAGGTTAAGAACCAGTGTATCTTTCATTTGCCATACAACAAGTATTTTTATGTAAAGTTTATGATGAGTTCTTTGGTCAGATTAGGTGAGTGTCCAAAATATCTCCAGACATTCTGGGGAAATGTTGCTACGTATTCACAATGTATAACCACGATTTGCAGCTCTAAATATGCACATTTTCGAACAAAACATAAATGTATTGTATAACATGATGTTATAAGACTGTCATCTGATGAAGTTGTCGAAAGGTTAGTGATTAATTTTATATATATTGCTGGTTTTTGCGAAAGCTACCTTTGCGGTGAATAAATGCGTTTGTGTGTTTGGCTATTGTGGTAAGCTAATATAATTCTATATTGTGTTTTCGCTGTAAAACACTTAAAAAATCAGAAATATTGGCTGGATTCACAAGATGTTTATCTTTCATTTGCTGTACACCATGTATTTTTCATAAATGTTTTATGATGAGTATTTATGTATATCACTTTGCTCTCTGTAATTATTCTGGCTGCTTTGGTGCTATTTTTGATGGTGGCTGCAATGTAAAACTATGATTTATACCTCAAATATGCATATTTTCGAACAAAACATAAATGTATTGTATAACATGATATAAGACTGTCATCTGATGAAGTTGTTTCTTGGTTAGTGACTAATTTTATCTCTATTTTGTCGGTTTTGTGAAAGCTACCTATGCGGTGGAAACATGGTGAAAATATGCGGTTGTGTGTTTGGCTATTGTGGTTAGCTAATAGAAATACATATTGTGTTTTCGCTGTAAAACATTTTAAAAATCGGAAATGATGGCTGGATTCACAAGATGTGTATCTTTCATTTGCTGTATTGGACTTGTGATTTCATGAAAATTATATTATATGATATCCCTGTCCCGTTAGGCTAGGCTATGCTAGTCAGCTTTTTTTGATGAGGAGGATCCCGGATCCGGGAGGGTGATGAAGTAGAGGTTAATGAAGCTGCCAGTTGAGGACTTGTGAGGCGTAGATATTCCATAAAAATCTGCCATTTCCAGCTACAATAGTCCTTTACAACATTAACAATGTCCACACTGTATTTATGATACATTTGATGTTATTTTACTGGAAAAAACGTGCTTTTCATTAAAAAACAAGGACATTTCTAAGTGACCCCAAACTTTTGAACGGTAGTGTACATACATACATACATACATACATACATACATACATACATACATACATACATACATACATACATACATACATACATACATACATACACATGTTTGGAATGATCACACCCGTGTGTTGCTATGTGTGAAAAGGTTAACCAGCATGGTGACCACAGCATTCTGCAGCGATACGCCATCCCATCTGGTTTACGCTTAGTGGGACTATCATTCATTTTTCAACAGGACAATGACCCAACACACCTCAAGGCAATGTAAGGGCTATTTCACCAAGAAGGAGAGTGATGGAGTGATCCATTAGATCACCTGGCCTCCACAATCCCACGACCTCAAACAAATTGGGATGGTTTGGGATGAGTTGGAACGCAGAGTGAAGGAAAAGCAGCCAACAAGTGCTCAGAATATGTGGTAAATCCCTCAAGACTGTTGTAAAAGCATTCCAGATGAAACTGGTTGAGAGAAACTTCCGACTTCAACTGTATGTGTGTGTGTGTATATATATATTCAGTTGAAGTCAGAAGTTTACATACACCTTAGTCAAATACATTTAAACTCAGTTTCACAATTCTTGACATTTAATCCTAGTAAAGATTCCATGTCTTAGGTCAGTTAGGATCACCACTTTATTTTAAGAATGTGAATGTCAGAATAATAGTAGAGAGAATGATTTATTTCAGCTTTTATTTCTTTCATCACATTCCCAGTGGGTCAGAAGTTTACATACACTCAATTAGTATTTGGTAGCATTGCCTTTTAAATTGTTTAACTTGGGTCAAACCTAGCCTTCTACAAGCTTCCCACAATAAGTTGGGTGAATTTTGGCCCATTCCTCCTGACAGAGCTGGTGTAACTGAGTCAGGTTTGTAGGCCTCCTTGCTCGCACACATTCTTTTTCAGTTCTGCCCACAAATGTTCTATATGATTGAGGTCAAGGCTTTGGAAGTATGCTTGGGGTAATTGTCCATTTGGAAGACCCATTTGCGACCAAGCTTTAACTTCCTGACTGATGTCTTGAGATGTTGCTTCAATATATCCACAATTTATCCATATATCCATCCTGCCTCATGATGCCATCTATTTTGTGAAATGCACCAGTCCCTCCTGCAGCAAAGCAACCCCACAACATGATGCTGCCACCCCCGTGCTTCACGGTTGGGATGGTGTTCTTTGGCTTGCAAGTCTCCCCTTTTCTCCTCCAAACATAACGATGGTCATTTTTGTTTCATCAGACCAGAGGAAATTTCTCCAAAAAGTACGATCTTTGTCCCCATGTGCAGTTGCAAACCGTAGTCTGGCTTTTTAATGGCGGTTTTGGAGCAATGGCTTCTTCCTTGCTGAGCGGCCTTTCAGGTTATGTCTAAATAGGACTCGCTTTACTGTGGATACACATACTTTTGTACCGGTTTCCTCCAGCATCTTCACAAGGTCCTTTGCTGCTGTTCTGGGATTGATTTGCACTTTTCGCACCAAAGTACGTTCATCTATAGGAGACAGAATGCGTCCCCTTCCTGAGCAGTATGATGGCTGCGTGATCCCACAGTGTTCATACTTGCGTACTATGGTTTGTACAGATGAACGTGGTACCTTCAGGCGTTTGGAAATTACCCCCAAGGATGAACCAGACTTGTGGAGGTCTACAATTGTTTTTCTGAGGTCTTGGCTGATTTCTTTTGATTTGATTTTCCCATGATGTCAAGCAAAGAGACACTGAGTTTGAAGGTAGGCCTTGAAATACATCAACAGGTACACCTCCAATTGACTCAAATGGTGTCAATTAGCCTATCAGAAGCTTCTAAAGCCATGACATTTTGTGGAATTTTCCACACTGTTTAAAGGCACAGTCAACTTAGTGTATGTAAACTTCTGACACACTGGAATTGTGATACAATGAATTATAAGTGAAATAATCTCTGTAAACAATTTTTTGGGAAAATTACTTGTCATGCACAAAGAAGATATCCTAACCGACTCCCCAAAACTATAGTTTGTTAACAAGATATTTGTGGAGTGGTTGAAAAACAAGTTTTAATGACTCCAACCTAAGTGTATGTAAACTTCTGACTTCAACTGAATATATATATATATGAAAATCATGTGTTTTGACTGCACTGGGTCTTTAAGGAATTGAGAAGCATATTTATACTCTGGCCTGATTGAATCCTGCTCTAAGAATGCTAATAGTAAAGGCAATGTTAATACACCAATATTATATGTTCACATAGGTCCCTTTGAAAGGGTGATTACAAAGTGAAAAATGTTGCTGTTTAACAATGGCCACTCAAGCCCACTAGCTGGCATTAGCCATCCCCTGTAGTCACATGTTAGCGAGTAGGTGTTGTTTACTTAGCCTCACTCTGTCTCACACATGCACGCACACACACACACACACACACACACACACACACACACACACACACACACCTCCGCTGCCATCTGACTAGCCGCCCATCGGAGGCTACTTTACAACAATACAGAAACCATCTGTTGTAGAAATGTACTCCACCGCAATTAGCATAGCATTTGCATGCATTAATCCAACCAATATACTGTGTAATATGATTTTTTTAATGAGTTGTTTTCTGCTGAGTAAAACCTCCCTTTGCCTAATTGCTGCGAAGTCCTCTCCCTGGTGCCCTGTCTCCTTGGGTCAGGGGAAATTCAGTGAGTCAGGATGCACATCCGAGACAGATGCACGCAGGTCAGTACAGGTACAGAAGTCATGGATGTATTTCACTACTACGGAATCCATGTTAGGACGTCCTCAATCCAATCTGTCTTGAGGATGATTGAGGCGGTCCTTATATGAACATGTACAGTTTTATAAGGACCTTATGAACAGTGTATAAATGGTCAATAAAACCTGTTTTCTATTTGCATTGATGCTTTGTCAGCTCTGCACTAGTGGATCATTTTCTGGCCCAAGTGTTCCCAGATATTTCAGCCTCTGTTATAGCAGGGTCGATACTCACCACTAATGGAGGTTAAGTCTGCTCTGAAATTTGTAGCGCACTGTGGGTCATCATGATTCTGGATAGAATATCTTTGCTCACTCCTGGCATATCCTTGCATTGTTGGCTACAACTTTTTGGGGGGTGTTTTCAACCATCAGATCTCTGTTGCCATGAGCTCCAGGACAAACAGGAAATCAAGTTACCTCTGGACTGCATCACTTCCTGCAGTGGCTCCTCATTGAAACCAAACTAGGGTTTATGTATGATACTTCGTTATTGAAGCAGAATAGAAGTCCCTTCAAATAAACTCATCCTTTGCTAAATGGAAATGTTTGCCTTTTGAAAGATTGAAAGAAAGACTTCTTGTTACTATTTGAACCCAGGTCTGGATGGCATCTGAGCAATTGTTTGCCATTGCAATGTGGGTAGTAAGCAGTCTTAGCTGAGACCTGAATAGTTGTATTAGCTTCACAAACCAATGCCCCTACTTTATCTCAGCAGGCTAACACAATCTTGTGGTGTGCAGGAGACCAGGGGTCTCATTTATCAACCATGAATACATTTCTTACAAAATTCTGGCATGTGGAGATTCTAGGATTTGTGTTTGCAACACATTTGGATTTATCAAACTGTGGCACACAACACATAGGCATGTTTATTGATAAATTTGAGCCCTACTATATTTGCGCGTTACGACCCCGCCTCCATTCACTTTTTATGATAACAAAAACGACTTCATTTGCTGTATGATTTGGAGATGTTGAAACTGGACCATGAGGGCTGTTGTAGTGACCATAAAAAGCCACACCTGCGGTCATGACCGAAGTAAAATTCCATGTGGCCGTTGTCATGGTAGTCTCCTTTTATGCACTCTGGACATGCTTTGGTAGTACCCAACTTGCTAACAACCATCAGGTCATAATGGCCTAGTTCTCAGGGCTCTATTGTCCCTCTAACCACTGACATCAGTGGAAATGCAATTGAAAATCACATCAAACACTTATCAAAACAGTAGGCCTATCATACTTAAAAGTCACCTTACTGTGATCATCAATTTGAATTATGAAGTTCAACAGCAGGTTGAAACGATGTAAAACATGGATGTTGTTTCAAAGCCTAACACAACGAACAGTGCTTTCTAGGGTGATGATTAATTCAAAACATCCATACGCATATTAGAGCATATGCATATTCATAGGCTTATGGAGCCCAAGCCCCCAAAAACGGAATTAAAATTGATTGTGCCCTTATACAGTACAGTACATAGCCTACTGCATATTAAGCATGGCAGGAAAAACCAAAAGCAAAACTGATTCAAGATGTCTTTGGTTGCCTATATAATTGGTCTAGCCTATATTCGCCTTTGAGTGTGGACAGTATGCATATTGGATGGACTAGTTAACTTATGCCATGCTCCAAAATGTATATCCATGAGTCTAGGAGATAATGTATAGCCCTAGGTGATGCTGTTGGTTCATTGATTGTGCAGAGTGGCTTACAGTTAGCCTACAATTAGTGAATTAGTATTTTATTTTGAATAGCCTAGTAATACGGATTAAAAAAATATATTTTCATAATTAATTGGGTGACATAACCTTTTTAACTATACAGAATATCTCCCCACCATGCGTTACCATCTCCTTCTCTCAATCCTTTATTTCTTTCTTGAGCGCACAGACGGGCTGTCAACAGTTTAGTGAAATACAGTATATTTTGAAAACATGTTCCCGAACAGATTTCACTTGGTTTCCCAAATAAAGCACTAGGTAGCTGCAGGAACAAGTTTGGGGAGCCCACGGCATAGGTCTATATTAAATTGATTTATTATTACTTTTTAAATGTAGATGTTCCAAAGGTGTGCATCAGCGGCTTGTACGCATGGTAGCCTGGAGATGCTAAATGTGTTTGTTAATGAACGGTAAATTACCATTAGACCCGCAGCCTTTTGCATGACAATAAGCGTCTGACAAAAATGTAATGACCGCCACAGCCCTAGCCATTGCAGTTTCTAAACAAAAAGCCCAATGGCACTTCTGGTGTTAGGTTCTAAATAAACCTAGTAAAACTCACGGACGATTTAGTAAAGCTTAAACCAAGTTTATTCACCGATTGGGGAAAAAGAGGGTTTATAATAAAAAATACCTTTTCCCCCTTCCACTTGTTAAAGGTTCCAATTGATAAAGTTTTTTATTTTTATAAATTAGTATATTTGAGTTTAACCACACTTTTTGTTGTATTATTTGTTCTGTCTTTTCTGGTGGATTAAACTGAAATTGCAACCAACTTTATATGGCTTGTTTAAAAAATTAACTATATTTTGGAGATTTTGTTTTCAAATAACCGAAAGTGAGCGAGGAAAAATGCCATTCTTGAACAGGGGATGAGACATTCTTACTAATTTGTAAATAAAGCCAGTTGGTTATTTCTAATAATGTATTTCTGTTTTTTGAGGGAGAGAAACCAAAAGCCCACCGTCGCCTCATGGGTCTCCCTGTCGCGGCCGGCATCGAACCAGCATCTGCAGCAACGCATTTCCTCTCGGGAGGCCCCAACAGCAAAGTTTTTAATGCTGATCAATTGCCTTGCACAAAGTATATATTGTCCTGCTAATAGCCCATAGTGGCACTGTACAACGTCACCGGTCGGGAGTAGGCTACAGTACTACAGTAAGAGCAAAATAATCCTAACATTTCCACACCCTAATTGTAGTCTAACTAATAATACCCAAACGGAGATTCAGTGAAAATAAAAATCTCAGATTTATCAAGACCAGTCCCCATGCTTGTCTCAGAGCAGTGCTGTCTTGACCTCTGAATGCTGTCTTTTCCCCATTCCACTTGCCTCTTCCATTAATTTTGAAAGAGTATTTTCCAGTAAGCAACGATTTGTTTACCTTCATTAACCTACTTTGTTCCAATATTTCTGTCATTCAGTGATATTTATTCTCATAGTAATTCATTATGGATCCATATGGAAAATGACATGCGCAAGAGACGGTGGTAATATTTTTCCTTTTACAGACTATAATGCATGGTCTCCAGGTCAGGATAACCCAAAACAATTCTTTATTAAAGACTATCAGCAAGAATGTTGGAACTTATTCATTTTGATCCAAAGCCATGAATGACTGAGTCACTCAGCTTTATGTAGGTGCCAAGGTGTCACGGCCGTCGTTGAAGGAAGACCAAGGTGCAGCGTGGTGAGCGTACATTTTCCTTTTTATTTGAGTAAAATGACGCCAACAAAACAAGAAATGAAAGAACAACCGTGAAGTTAACAGGGCATAAGTGCCACTAACAAAATCAACTTCCCACACTGAAAGGAGGGAAAAGGGATACCTAAGTATGGTTCCCAATCAGAGACAACGATAGACAGCTGTCGCTGATTGAGAACCATACCCGGCCAAAACATAGAAATACAAAATCATAGAAAACAAAAACAAAGAATGCCCACCCCAAATCACACCCTGACCAAACCAAATAGAGACATAAAAAGGCTCTCTAAGGTCAGGTCAGGGATCCTCTTTTAATAAGAGGCCATCACTTTGTTTTCTCACAATTGCATAGCCTATAGAAATGTTGCGCAACATGAGCTCATGGGCTCATGAAGAGTTTGATTTAGATTTTGGATTACGTTTGCATTGATGTCAGAGTGATTAGTGGGACAATAGAGTGCTGAGTACCAGACACTTCGCAAGTTTGGTAGGTTACTAATGACCATCAGCAGCATCAGAGCTTGGAGAAGTCTAATTACCATGACTAAATGGTCACATGGCATTTTGACTGCCATCATGACTCGTGTGGTGGTAATACGGTCACCATAACAGCTTTGTGCTTTGTGGTCAAGGGTGGTGCGTTTTCCATACCAAGCGATTATGCAGCCAGTCGAGATGCTCTTGATGGTGCAGCTGTATAACTGAGGATTTAAGGAGCCCATGCCAAATTTTTTCAGACTTCTGAGGGGGAAGAGTCACTCGACCCGCTCCACTACAGCCCCGTCGATGTGGATGGGGCGTGCTCTCCCCTCTTTCTCCTGGAGTCCACGATCAGCTCCTTGGTCTTACTGACATTGAGGGAGAGGTTGTTGTCATGGCACCACACCTCCAAGTCTTTGATATCCTCAGTGTAGGCTGTCTCAGTGATCAGGACTTCCACTGTTGTGCAGCCAGCAAACTTAATAATGTTGGAGTCGTGCGTGGCCACGCAGTTGTGGGTGAACAGGGAGTACAGGACGGGACTAAGCACACACCCTTGAGGGGCCCCTGTGTTGAGGGTCAACATGGCGGAGGTTTTGTTGCCTACCCTCACCACCTGGGGCTGTCCTGTCAGGAAGTCCAGGATCCAGTTACAGAGGGAGTTCAGTCCCAGGGTCCCAAGCTTGGAGGAGACTATGGTGTTGATACTGAGCTGTAGTCTATGAACAGCATTCTCACAATGCTACAGTGCCTTTAGAAAGAATTTTTTCCACATATTGTTGTGTTACAGCCTGAATTAAAAATGTATTAAATAGAGATTTTGTATCAATGGCCTACACACACTCATACACAATACCCCATAATGTCAAAGTGGAATATTTTTTTTTTCAAACAGCCCTCATGGTTTTTTGAAATGTTTACAAATTAATAAAAAAACTAAAATGTCTTGTCATAAGTATTCAACCCCTTTGCTATGGCAAGCCTGAATAAGCTCAGGAGTAAAAAAAAATATTTACAAGTCACATACAGTGGCAAGAAATTGTCAGGGCTCTGCTTTGCTGCCTCAGGGCCTGGACAGCTTACTGTCATCGACGGAAAAATGAATTCTCAAGTTTATCAAGACATTTTGCAGGAGAATGTAAGGCTATCTGTCCGCCAGTTTTATTGCTTCTGAAATCAGGACAACAGTTTTCAGTTGTGCTAACATAATTGCAAAAGGGTTTTCTAATGATCAATTAGCCTTTTAAAATGATACACTTGGATTAGCTAACAACGTGCCATTGGAACACAGGAGTGACGGTTGCTGATAATGGGCCTCTGTACGCCTATGTAGATATTCCATAAAATCTGCTGTTTCCAGATACAATAGTCATTCACAACATTAACAATGTCCACACTGTATTTCTGATTAATTTGATGTTTTTTTAAATGGACAAAAAATATGCTTTTCTTTAAAAAACAAGGACATTTCTAAGTGACCCCAAACTTTTGAACAGTAGTGTAGATAAAACGTATCGGTGCTCATCGACAATTGGACATAACATTACACAAGAAGTTGGAAATTGCAAATTCAACAATGTCTGGTTTGGAAGGAATCAGTGGCTAACTGAGTTCAAGATGACTGGGAACTTGGGAAAAATTAGCTACGACTGGGAAAATACATTTTGAAAGGTCATTCAACTCGGAATGGTAAATCCGGCATCTTTCTCTTTGATGACAAAATTTGCCCACCAAGGACCGCTTTCCTGTCCAAACACATCACAACAACGTGCGTCCAAAAATGTCTTATGCAGGATGACAGAGAGAGATGTATACTGTAGCTAAGAACGTAATTCTAAGTGTATTGTGTGTAGTAAGCTGTTAGTAGCCCATGTGCCTCACCCTAATAATTTGGTCTATTTTCACCAATTCAGTATTGTAAACTCATAGTTCGTGGCCGGTGTGTGCTTGTTTGCCTATAACCTGTTTTAGAAAAATGTAATCATTGAATATTGTAAAAGCTTTCGTTCTCTGTTTATATGCCCCCTTTATTTAAAATACGGTTCTGACTTGTTGTTCACTGTAAGAACGGCTCATGTTCTGAATTCTGTCGTTGTACATTTCAAGTGGTGAACAAATAGTTTTATTGACTACGTTAGTCGTCGCACGCTCATTAATGTCTTAATCAAAATTACGGATTGCCTCTTATCTGCTCGTCGTCCCTGTATGCCATAGTTTGTACATCTCAATTGTCAGTAGAAACCACATTTGTTTAGAAGTTAAATTCTGAAGATTTATAATATTTTTTTAATTAAAAGAGATTTTTTGTCACCCATCTACACACAATACCCCATAATGACAAAGTGAAAACATGTTTAGACATCATACTTCGTTGAAGCACCTTTGGCAGCAATTTACAGCTGTCCGTCTATGGGTAAATCTAAGAGCTTTGCACACCTGGATTGTACAAGATTTGCCCATTTATTATTTTCAAAATTGTTCCAGTTCTGTCAAATTGGTTGTTGATCATTCCTCGACAACAGTGGCGATTTCTGTGTGTAAATCTTGGTGGGGCAAAAATAAAGGTGGGATGCATGCCATCAAAGCCACAACACTAAACAATACATTCATTGCACTATAACGGTGACAAATGGTGTCCACAAACTGTTAGGAACTAAATAAAGCTGTCCCAACAGCAGTCCTCAACACCTTACCACTGCTACACCTGGCTTTCAGCAGCCCTGTCTGGCAGCGAAACCGTTAATTCAGCCTCATTTACTGCATTTGAAAAAACAGCTGATATGGCTGACTTCTTAGGGATAGGGTCTAGTTTCCTGAATTTCCGGCTGACTGACGTGCCCAAAGTAAACTGCCTGTTACTCAGGCCCAGAAGCCAGGATATACATATAATTGGTAGCATTGAATAGGAAACACTTTCAAGTTTCTAAAACTGTTAAAACAATGTCTGAGACTATAAGAGAATTGATAAGGCAGGTGAAAATCCAAAGAAAATCCAACCCAGGCTGGGAACCTATTGTTTCTATGTAAATCCATCTCCCAGATTGCAATTCCTATGGCTTCCACTAGCGCAAGAGCGCAAGAGGGACAGGGTGCGTGCTTACTAATTTTCCTGGTATGCTTTTGCCGTAAACCCTTTTTGAAAATCGGACAACGCCGTTAGATTAACAAGAATTGAAGCTTTAAAATGATATAAGACACTTGTATGTTCATGAATGTTTAATATTACGATTATTTATTTGAATTGCGTGCCCTCCAATTTCACCGGAAGTTGTCGGCTTGTGTCCTGCTAGCGGGACGCCTATCCCTAAGAATTCAGGCTGTGACACAACAATGTGGAATAAGTCAAGGGGTATAAATACTCTCTCAAGGCACAATTTCGCTTCTTGTGGAGGTGGGAGAGGGCAGTGTGAAGTGCAACTGAGATTGCATCATCTGTGGATCTGTTGGGGCGGTATGCAAATTGGGATGGGTCCAGAGTGTCTGGGATGATGATGTTGATGTGTGTCAGGACCAGCCTTTCAAAGCACTTCATAATTCCAGAAGTGAATGCTACAGGGAGATTTTAGGGGGGGGGGGGGGGGGGGGGTGCTGAGGAGTATTTCTGTCTGTAATAAAACCCTTTTGTGGGGAAAAACTCATTCTGATTGGCTGGGCCTGGTTCCCCGGTGGCTGTGACTATGCCCTCCAAGGTCCACCCATGGCTGCACCCCAAACATTAGTCACACCATCTGGATAAGGCATTTCTGTGCTGTGCCAGAAACCCTAAACAGGGAGATCGGAAATTCGATTCGTATTATATTTATTTTTCATTTGCAAATCTCATGACGTGACTATGAGACGTAGCTGTATCTAGTGGGATTTTTATTTTATTTTATTAATCTAACACAACACTCAACTACTACAAACTAATTTAAATTACAATCAATAAAGGTTAAGTTATTTGTTTTTCACTGTCCAGTTGCACCACAAGTGGTCATTTGATTTGCAAACTCATCACATGATCAGCGTTTCGTCAGCAACACTAAAGTATTTCCAGGTCACAAAATTTCAGAAATGTTCCAAATAAAAGTCCCCCCCACGTAATAGTAGAAAAGTGTCAACCTGTGTTTATTCATGATATGAAAAATAATTGTCTAACCATTAACAATGATTCATATTTAAGGTGACATTTGTGTAATGTCAGGAGAATGATGGGTGTGGAGTCAGGCGCAGAGAGCAGACGTTAACGGGAAAAAACGCTTTAATGTCCACAGATAACAGCAACAGGTACAAAAATGGGTGAAGCCAAAACACAGGCGCAAACACAACCCAAAGACCACTGTTATAAAAACCGGACAGTGAAAACCCAAAATCAATAATACACCTCCTACGTACAAATAACAACAAGCCCGCACAAACACAAGCGGGCTAAACAAACTTAAATAGTACCCACCCCAAAACCCAAACAAGGAACAGGTGAAACCAATTATACAAAAACAAACGAAAAGGGATCGGTGGCAGCTAGTAGACCGGCGACGACGACCACCGAGCGCCACCCGAACAGGAAGGGGAGCCACCTTCGGTAATATTCGTGACAATTTGCATTCAATTTGGGCTTTAAACATGTTCCAATGCCCCCAATACGAATCACTGTATATGGAATACATGTTGGCTTAGAGCAAGAACTCTTCTGGGGTTGCGCAGTAAAAGTATTGTAGGGAATACTCAGTAGGGTCTATGGTGTCATTTCATGGGGCTCTGAATAATACGGAGTGTTGCTGGCCTTTTACTCCACCCAGTCCATTGGCGGTCACAATGCGAATCACTGTATATGGAATACATAATCACATGTGCACTTACTGCACTACAGAAAACCCGCTAACCAAACATTGCAGTGCATGCTCACAGAATTAAAGGGCAACTACACTCATAAATAAAAGTTCCTTAGATTTTTCCCAGACCTCAAGTCATCCCCTAATGTGATTTAAGCATTGTTGTGAGCACAGAAAAATATTTTTTGGTTTTTCTACAATAAAAAAAATGATTTTCTATGTTCACAAACTGGGGAAACCAGACAAAAATTGGGGGAATCCAAAACCTGGAAAAACAAAACTGAGAAAATGGAATTTGGCAAAATATGTAACTGATTTTAAAAGGCTCTACCAACATTTTTTTGCTTGCATGACTGCACTTTAGAGTCATCTTGCAGCACAGTATTTTGGGGAAGGTTGATGTCAGATATTGACTATGCACCCAATAGGGAAAGAGGTTGGGCCGTCCTATAGCTGTTTTAGAGTAATATATACAATTTAGCAGATGCTTTTATCCAAAGCCATTTAGTCATGCGTGAATCCATTTTTTTGAATGGGTGGTCCCGGGAATCAAACCCACTGTCCTGGCATTGCAATGCTCTACAAAGATGCATGACAGGGTTATAAATGCTTTGTGAAGCCTCAATTTAATATAATTTAAGGCCTTTATTAAAACTTCTTCAAGGATCGGTGGGTCCCCTGCGGGACATTGAGCTAACATAGGCTAATGCGATTAGCATGAGGTTGTAAGTAACAATAACATTTCCCAGGACAGACATATCTGATATTGGCAGAAAGCTTAAATCTTTTAATCTAACTGCGCTGTCCAATTTACAGTAGCTATTACGGTGAAAGAATACCATGCTATTGTTGGAGGAGAGTGCACAGTTTTGAACATAAAGTTATTAATATGAATGTTGTCCTACTCTTCAATGGCTGTGTGAAGTTGCTGGATCCGGAGCATCCCAAACATGCTCTGGTGAGTATTCAGGCCTGGAAGAACTGGGACATTTTCAGCTTCAAGATATTGTGTACAGATCCGTGCGACATGAGACCGTGCATTAGCATGCTGAAACATGAGTTGACGGCGGCTGATGAATTACACGACAGTGGGCCTCAGGATCTCATCATGGTATCTCTGTGCATTCAAATTGACATCGCTGAAATGCAATTGTGTTTGTTGTCCTTAGCTTATGCCTGCCCATACCATTAACCAAACGCCACCATGGTGCCACATCAACAAACCGCTCGCCCACACGATGCCATACAACGCTGTCTTCCATCTGCCCGGTACTGTTGAAACCAGGATTCATCAGTGAAGAGCACACTTCTCCAGCGTGCCAGTGGCCATCGAAGGTGAGCATTTGCCCACTGAAGTTGGTTATGACACTGAACTGCAGTCCGGTCAAGACCCTGGTGAGGACGACGAGCACGCAGATGAGCTTCCTGAGACGGTTTCTGACTGTTTGAATAACTTCTTTGGTTGTGCAAACCCAGTTTCATCAGCTGTCCGGGTGGCTGTATGTGGAGGTTCTGGGCTGGCGTGGTTATACGTGGTCTTCGGGTGTAAGGCTGGTTGGACATACTGCCAAATTCTCAAATGGTTTCTGTGACCAACAGATGCATATCGGTTTTCCCAGTCATGTGAAATCCATAGATTAGGTCCTAATGAATTCATTTAAATGTACTGATTTCTTTATGAACTGTAACTCAGTAATATCTTTGAAATTGTTGCATGTTGCTTTTATATTTTTGTTCAGTATAAAGAGTAAAGTACAGACCCTAAAGTTTTTTTTACTGAAGTATTTTACACCACTGGGTACAGCTCACACTCATCAGTAAAGTTTAATGCGCATTCTTCCCTAATGTGACTGTAGGTGTTTGATCAACCCTGAAAGCAGCCCAAAGAGCACGGCACACAGTTGCCTGTGAGGTCCACAGACAGGTTGCGTTTATCAGGAGGGACCCACTTCATAATTGTTACAGAGCCACTTTAACTTCAAACGCCACAAACATCCTATGCATCCCCGCTGCCTCTCAGCTGTTAAGGGGGCTTAAAATAGATCTCAAGGTCCCCAAACTATTCAACGCTGAAACTTGAACTGCTATTAAATGTAGTTACACTCCTTTGTTACTGACTTGTGGAGTCACTCCAAGGTGACAGGAACGGGTGTTGATTGTCTGCCCTTTTCTGGGGACATTTCTTCCTGGTGTGGCCTTTTCCAGGGGACAAGGACTTCGCTCAAGAAGTTCTATAATTATCACTGACACACTTCACTCAGACTAGACTTCATACGTATTATGAAGTCTTTCTGAAAAATACTGTATATGGACTACTGTACGTTACAGAAGTACATCTGATTTGTATTTTCTTAAATTCAATAGATGATCAATCAAACCAGATCATTGCTGATTGGCATGACAATTCCATAAGGAGTTGGCAAGACCGCAAGAAGACTGGCACTAGGCTAGATTATTGCTAGAGTTGTCCTAGAATTTGGATAATACCGTAGTATGCTCATAATTATCTAGGCCATGGACAGGGGAAGACAGAAGCAATGGGACACTAGGACTAACGCAATGTGCTTGCTTTTGCAGCCTTGCTGTGCTGGAAATGCCATTGTGGCTCATTACATAGGAATGAGCCACTTAGTGTGTATTTCTATGCAAGAGCCCACATTAATCCCCCCAACTCCAGGGAATTTTAAATTAGAGCTGGAAGGCTTAGATACAGTCGCTAGTATGCTGATTAATGAAGAGGGTGGTTTGAATTGCCGACCAAATTAATCACGGTTCGAAACGGATGAAACAGCAGTCAGTATTCAGAGTTTACGTCATTGCTAAATGCTACAGAGAGGGACGAGAGAGGAGGAAACTAGAGAAACGGTTTGATGGGGGCGAAACCTGTTGGTGTAAATACTGCATTGGGGAAATAGCAGTCCCATCCATCTCCACTTTCACTAACTATTTGGGGCTCACTCTGGTTCTAATCATGCCTTTGCATTTGGTGACAGCCTGAGGGTAACAGGAATTCACCTTTGACCTTCATTTTAGTCTGACAGTCACCTAATGTTTTGACTGATGTCTTGTGTCATGTTTTGCACCACCAGATAAGGTTTTGAAATCTAATGGAGAAAGGTACAGTATAGATTGGTATAGGCAGGCACTTCTATACAGTAGACTGGAGGAGCAATTTTCCATAAAATAATCCAGAAAAGCCAACCAAAGCAAACTGAACACAGATGGACAAGGTGTTCGTGAAACATTCCTGAAAACGAAGCATTGCCATTTCTACTGCGAATAAAACTGCTGTTGTGATTGGTTTGAATTGAACTACTGCAAGACTCTACTAACAAGTGGCAACCAAATTGCTGATCATGTGTTGTACAGTACATTCAACATACTGAATGGCCCATCTTAATATTTGGTGGGTTCACAGTTTAGAGAACGCGACACTCCAGTTTATGTAAACCTCTCCTTCGATAAAGGATCTTTCTAGGGAGTGTTTAGCACAAGTGCCACCCAAGCTGCTGCTGCTTGCTATTCAGAGATCAAAGAACAGGCTAATTAAAAAGATTCATCTCCCTTTAGGCCATTGGACGACTTCAATCATAACTGTTCCAAAGCGACAAAACCGAGATCCCCAGTGGTTAGTAAAGTACAACAATTATATCAGCAACAATTGCAAAAGTGGCTGATTTTGTCATTCATACAATCCCAGTAAGCATCATTAGGCGTTTGCTCACACATACGTACCTGCATGCACACACACACAGAGACATACAAACAGTATATGTATTGTTATATAGTAGGTAGATATGTGTAACTGAATGAAAGGTTTGGGTAAGGCTTATGGTGATGCCCATCTACTGTGGGACTCCGATTAGAGAGCAGGCGGAGTCAGATGCAGATCAGTTTAACTTTTACTGCCTCAGAAACCCGGATCCGGGAGCACCCCCCACCACCCCCCCACTGACTAGCATAGCTAGCATAGCGTCACAAGTAAATTGTAGCTTCTAAATATCATTAAATCACAAGTCCAAGACACCTAATGAAAGATACAGATATTGTGAATAAAGCCACCATTTCAGATTTTTAAAATGTTTTACAGGGAAGACAAAATATGTAAATCTATTAGCTAACCACGTTAGCAAAAGACACCATTTTTCTTTGTCCACCATTTTTTCTCAACACCAGTAGCTATCACCAATTCGGCCAAATAAAGATATTGATAGCCACTAACCAAGAAAAAACCTCATCAGATGACAGTCTGATAACATATTTATGGTATAGGATAGGTTTTGTTAGAAAAATGTGCATATTTCAGGTATAAATCATAGTTTACAATTGCACCCACCATCACAACTCGACTAGAAAAAATACAGAGAGCAACGTGTATTACCTAATTACTAATCATAAAACATTTCTTAAAAATACACAGCGTACAGTAATTGAAGGACACAGATCCTGTGAATCCAGACAATATTTCAGATTTTCTAAGTGTCTTACAGCGAAAACACAATAAATCGTTATATTACCATAGCACATGTGCAAACATTACCCCAGCATTGATTCACGGCAAAAAGAGCGATAGCATTATCACCACCAAAATGTATTAATTTTTTCACTAACCTTCTCAGAATTCTTCAGATGACACTCCTGTAACATCATATTACAACATACATATAGAGTTTGTTCGAAAATGTGCATATTTAGCCACCAAAATCATGGTTAGACAATGAGAAAAGTAGCCCAGCTGGTCAGAAAATGTCGTGCGCCATATTAGACAGTGATCTAGTCTTATGCATAAATACTCATAAACTTGACTAAAAAATACAGGGTGGACAGCGATTGATAGACAATTTAATTCTTAATACAATCGCTGAATTACATTTTTTTAATTATCCTTACTTTTCAATACAGGTTGCGCCAAGCGAAGCTATACCAAACAAAATGGCGGCATAAGCGTTTAACATTTTTCGACAGAAACACGATTTATCATCATAAATTGTTCTTACTATGAGCTGTTCTTCCATCAGAATCTTGGGCAATGAATCCTTTCTCCGGTCTAATCGTCTTTTGGTCGAAAGCTGTCCTCTTGCCATGTGGAAATGACCACTAACGTTCGGCATGAACTGGAAACGTGCCCAGCGGTTCAAAGTGTCTCAGAAAGAAATGCCTCAAAATCGCACTAAACGGATATAAATTGCTATAAAACGGTTTAAATTAACTACCTTATGATGTTTTTAACACCTATAACGAGTAAAAACATGACCGGAGAAATATTACTGGCTAAACAACAGTTTGGAAGGAGGCGAGTCCGACGTCCTTCGTGCGTCAGGCGCAGGCAGCAAAAGGAAGCTACTTCCACCTTGTGCTGTTTTATACAGGCCCTGATTGCGCAATCGACTCCATTCAAAGCGTCACCACGTACTGACATCCAGGGGAAGACGTAAGCAGTGTTTGTATCCTCATAGCATTTACAGGGACTTTTAAACTGACCCCAGATCAGGGGCCAAGATTTCTGAAATCTGACTCCCTGTCATGAAAAGTGCTGTAGAAGGAGTTCTGTTTCACTCAGAGACAAAATTCCAACGGCTATAGAAACTAGAGAGTGTTTTCTATCCAATAATAATAATAATATGCATATTGTACGAGCAAGAATTGAGTACTAGGCAGTTTAATCTGTAGAGCAAATTATGCTAATGCGAAACAGCACCCCCTATAGTGGCAAGAAGTTATTAAGAGTCTTTATATATTTTTCGGGTAATGGAGATGATACAGATACAGATGGCATGGAATGATTGATACAGTTGACATGAACATTTCTTGAATCGGATGGACCAGCCGGTGGCTCTGTAGAGTATGTTTGTATGAAGCATGGTTTTTCTACAGAGGAGACCCAAACGAAGCAATAAAAGCAAACATGCATACATAATTGGCTGTTAATTAGTATTACAGATGAGTACCAATCGCAATATGAGTGTGTAAATGCTGTAAACATATTAATGGGTATAGCAGCAGTTAACTATTGGCGTGCGGCATGGTAGGCCAAAGCTAGAGCAGACTACATGAACAGTAGCATGGCATGTGGCAACAAACAACATACAGCTAACAGGGTCACAAGCATAACCATAAAGCAGGCAGAATTAACTTCTTCGGGGTAGGGGGAAGCATTTTCAATTTTGGATAAATAGCATGCCCAAATTCAACTGCCTGCTACTCATCCCCAGAATATAAGATATGCATATTATTGGTAGATCTGGATAGAAAACACTCTGAAGTTTCTAAAACTGTTTGAATCATGTCTGTGAGTATAACAGAACTTATGTAGCATGCAAAACCCAGAGGACAAACCATTCAGAATTTTTATTTTTTTGAGGTCACTGTCTTTTCAATGAGGTTTCATTGGGACACCAGTTCTCTAAGGGACTTGTTTGCAGTACCTACCGCTTCCACTGGATGTCACCAGTCTTTGGAAATTGGTTGAGGTTATTCCTTTGTGTAATGAAGAAGTGCGGCCATCTTAAATGAGGGTCACTTGAAGTAAATTGTTTGAGAGAGGCACATTACCAAAAAAGTTGCGTCAGTTTGTTTTCTTTTTGTATTGAACACAAGATCATCCCGTCTTCAATTTGATCGATTATTAATTCTTGTCAATAGGGGGGCGCCATTTCGACTTTGTAAAAATTCGTTCCCAAATTAAACTGCCTCGTACTCAATTCTTGCTCGTACAATATGCATATTATTATTATTATTGGATAGAAAACACTCTCTAGTTTCTAAAACCGTTTGAATTATTTCTCTGAGTGAAACAGAACTCATTCTGCAGCACACTTCCTGTCAAGGAGTGAGATTTCTGAAATCGAGGTCTCTGTTCTGGGGTCAGTTTATAAATTCCCATGTAAGCTATGGGGCTACATGCACTGCATACGCCTTCCTCTAGATGTCAGTAAGGGGTGAGAATTTGAATGGAGTGGATTGCACCATCTGGGGCACTATAAAAGCCAGTGGAACGGAAGGTCCGTTCTTTTCAACGGGGCGCCTGGCGCAGGAGGGACATCACAATGGCGTCCTGAAAAGCTTTTGTTTTAGCAGTTCTATATCTCCGGCTCTGATTTAATTTGATTTTTGTCTTAAAAACTTCATAAGGTAGTTAATTTAAACCGACTTATAGCAGTTTATATCAGTTTATTGCGATTTTCTGGAATTTCTTTGTCACGCGCTATCACGAGTTGGACACCTCTCTGGCACATAGCTAGCGTTAGCTGCTAATTCTACAGGAGAAGAGGACATCTTTCAACCAAAAGACGATTGTTCTGGAGAAAGGACACCTTGCCCAAGATTCTGATGGAAGCTCATCAAATAGTAAGAAGTCTTTATGCTGTTAATTCGTATTTATGTTGACAAATGTTAAACAATAATTCCGCCATGAATTTCGGTGCGGTCTCGCTTTAGCGCACGCTGTATGCGCAGTAACGGTAATTTTAAAAATCTAACACAGCGGTTGCATTAAGAACTAATGTATCTTTCATTTGCTGTCCAACCTGTATTTTTTAGTCAAGTTTATGAATAGTTATCGATTAGATTAGATGCCTCTCCAAGATGGCGCGGGACAGATTGCTTGACGTTTGGCCACTACTCACATTGTATAACCACGATTTGTGCCGCTACATATGCACATTTTCGAACAAACCCTATATGCATTGTGTAATATGATGTTACAGGACTGTCATCTGAAGAAGTTTATGAAGGTTAGTCAAAAATTATATATCTTTTGCTTGCTTGTTACGATCGCTAACCTTTGCTGCTGGTAAATGGTGTTGTGTTTCTGGCTATTGTGGTAAGCTAATATAATGCTATATTGTGTTTTCGCTGTAAAACACTTAAAAAATCTGAAATATTGGCTGGATTCACAAGATGTTTGTCTTTCATTTGCTGTACGCTGTGTATTTTTCAGAAATGTTTTATGATGAGTATTTAGGTAATTCACGTTGCTCTCTGTAGTTATTCTAGTCGCTTTGGTGAGAGTTGTGATGGTGGCTGCAATGGTAAACTATGATTTATACCTGAAATATGCACATTTTTCTAACAAAACATATGCTATACAATAAATATGTTATCAGACTGTCATCTGATGAAGTTGTTTCTTGGTTAGTGGCAATTTATATCTTTATTTGGTCGAATTTGTGATAGCTACTGATGCAGTAAAAAAATGGTGGAGTAAAAAAAGTGGTGTCTTTTGCTAACGTGGTTAGCTAATAGATTTACATATTGTGTCTTCCCTGTAAAACATTTTAGAAATCAGAAATGATGGCTGGATTCACAAGATGTGTATCTTTCATCTGGTGTCTTGGACTTGTGATTTAATGATATTTAGATGCTAGTATTTACTTGTGACGCTATGCTAGGCTATGCTAGTCAGCTTTTTTACTGATGGGGGTGCTCCCGGATCCGGGATTGGGAGGAATTAGAGGTTAACGTTTAAAAATACCTAACGTTGTATTACAAAAGTAGTTTGAAATGTTTTGGTAAAGTTTACATATAACTTTTGATATATCTTGTAGTGACGTTGCGCAAGTTGGAAGCTGTGTTTTTCTGGATGAAACGCGCCAAATAAATTGACATTTTGGATATATATCGACGGAATTAATCGAACAAAAGTACAATTTCTGATGTTTATGGGACATATTGGAGTATCAACAAAAGAAGTTCGTCAAAGGTAAGGCATGAATTATATTTTTATTTCTGCGTTTCGTGTCGTGCCTGCAATGTTGAAATATGCTACTCTTTGTTTACTGTTGTGCTATCATCAGATAATAGCATCTTATGCTTTCGCCGAAAAGCCTTTTTGAAATCTGACATGTTGGCTGGATTCACAACGAGTGTAGCTTTAATTTGGTATCTTACATGTTTGATTTTTATATCATTTTATTTGAATATGGCTCTCTGTGTTTTCCCTAGCTATTGGCCAGGTGGGAAGAATGCGTCCCACCTACCCCAGAGAGGTTAACTTCTTGCGAATATAGGGGGTGCTGTTTCGACTTAGCATAAATCGGTCTCCAGATTAAACTGCCTAGTACTCAATTCTTGCTCGTACAATATGCATATTATTATTATTATTGGATAGAAAACACTCTCTAGTTTCTATAGCCGTTGGAATTATGTCTCTGAGTGAAACAGAACTCCTTCTACAGCACTTTTCATGACAGGGAGTGAGATTTCAGAAATCTTGGCCCCTGTTCCCAGCTCAGTTTTAATGTCCCTGTAAATGCTATGGAGAAACAAACACTGCCTACGTCTTCCTCTAGATGTCAGTAAGTGGTGACGCTTTGAATGGAGTCGATTGCGCAATCAGGGCCTGTATAAAACGCCAATGACCGGAAGTACATTTCTTTTCGTCTCTGCGCCTGACGCACGATGGACATCGGACTTGCCTCCTTCCAAGCTGTTGTTTAGCCAGTAATATTTCTCCGGTCATGTTTTTACTCGTTATAGGTGTTAAAAACATCATAAGGTAGTTCATTTGAACCGTTTTATAGCAATTTATATCCGTTTAGGGCGATTTTATGGCATTTCTGTGTGACGCACTTCGAGGAGCTGGGCACTTTTCGAGTGCATGGTGAACGTTAGTGGCCATTTCGACGGGACAAGAGGACATCTTTCGACCAAAAGACGATTAGACCGGAGAAAGGATTCATTGCCCAAGATTCTGATGGAAGAACAGCTCATAGTGTAAGGAATTGTATTAGATATTGGTAACTTGTTTTAACAACTTCTCAACATTAGCTATGGTTGACACAATATACACACTCCCTTTT